>NC_090734.1:131669445-131719445 GCF_036898095.1 Palaemon carinicauda
AACACGGAAATAAAATTCATATTACAACATTTTTGCCGAATTTCAAGAATTTCAAAAGTTCAAACTTGCAACGAATGTATTCTTGTTGAACAGGCTGATATAATATTTTTTATAGTTTATTTATGAAAGATCAATTTTAATGTTTTTTTTTTTTTTCAAATGTTATTAATTTTAATTTGTTCAGTAATTCTCTTGTAGTTTTTCTCCTTTCCTCATTGGGCCATTTTTCCCTATTGGAGCCCTTGGTTTTATAGGATCCTGCTTTTCCAACTAGGGTTGTAGCTAAGCTAATAATAATAATAATAATAATAACAATAAAAACAACAACTACTCCGGCACACAGATTCCATAATTGTTAATTTAGTCTCATAATCTATTTATTTCCTTATTTCCTTTCCTCACTGGGCTATTTTTCCCTATCGGAGCCCTTGGGCTTATAGCATCTTGCTTTTCAACTAGGGTTGTAGCTTGGCTAATAACAATAATAAAAATAACAATAATAATAATAATAAAGGTCATCAATGCCATAAATATATAATACTTCTCTTGTAGTTTAATTCCTTTCCTCACTGGGCAATTTTTTCTATAGGAGCCCTAAGGTTTATGGCATCCTGCTTTTCCAACTATGGTTGTAGTTTAGCTTATAATAATAATAATAATAATAATAATAATAACAACTCTAGCACACAGATTCCATAATTGTTACTTTATTCTCACCATTTACTTATTTCCTTTCCTCACTGGGCTATTTTTCCCTATTGGAGCCTTTGGGCTTATAGCATCTTGCTTTTCCAACTAGGGTTGTAATTTAGCTTATAATAATAATAATAATAATAATAATCTCTATCACACCCATTCCATAACTGGCGTCACAACTACAAAGGTCATCATCAACGCCTTAATATTATATAAAATAAGACGAAAGAACCATACCAGGAAGTGACGTGTCTAACTCGACCTGATCTTGACCCCTAAACCGAGAGAGAGAGAGAGAGAGAGAGAGAGAGAGAGAGAGAGAGAATATCCACAAATAAACAATAGTGTATAAATAAAGGGGGTGGGAAAAAAGTCTCGAATGAGTAAGGACACCCATTTTACCACCCGCCCTCACATCCAACCCGAGGTTGGAATCAGCAACGAGGTTGGATAGATGAGTAACGAGAGGGGGAGGGAGAGAGTGAGAGGGAGGAGAGAGTGAGAGGGAGGAGAGAGTGAGAGGGAGAAAGGTGGGTGGGAGGGGGAATGCAGAGAAAACGGATACGGATGTTGGCCACAAAGACAGAGAGAGAGAGAGAGAGAGAGAGAGAGAGAGTAAAATGGGGAAGGGGGCAAAGGCATTGGTCGTGTGGTGGATGATGATGATGATGAGGTGGTGGTAGTGGTGGTGGGAGGAACAGCAGCAGCACCACCCAAGGGGGAGGAAGAGGTGGAGGAGGAGGAGGAGGAGGAAGAGGTGGAGGAGGAGGAGGAAGAGGTGATGGAGGAGGAGGAGGGGGAGGGAGGTGGTATCTATTTATAGAGCGAGATGCGCGACTACCGGCAAGCAGTTACTCGAAGAACTCCCCCTCCCCCCTCCCCCTCCAGTCAGCCCCACTATCACGTACACACTTACATATCCACACAAGTATTAGGAGAGAGAGAGAGAGAGAGAGAGAGAGAGAGAGAGAGAGAGAGAGAGAGAGAGAGAGAGAGAGAGAGAGAGATAGCAGTGCCGTAGGTGCCATTATCAATGTTGGCGATGCTGATGCTCTGTCTGTCTATGGCCCTCTTTCAGACACACTCTCACTCTCTCCCTCTCTCTCTCTCTCTCTCTCTCTCTCTCTCTCTCTCTCTCTCTCCCTCTCTCTCTCTCTCTCTCTACTCTACCGTCATGGAGGACTTGAAACATGGGAGGGGGAAGGATAAGGAGGGAGGAGAATGGAAGAGCAGAGTGCAGACACTCCTCTCCCTCTCTCCTCTCCCTCCCTCTCTCTCTCCCTCCCTCTCTCTCCCTCTCCCACTGTTGCCAACTAGCGCTTACGCCTGGCGATCTTCTTTTCTGTCTGACCAAAGGGTATTTAGTCATTGGGTGTTGGTACTCCTGCTTCTTTTTCTTCTGCAAAAATTCCCTTTGAAACTTTCTGGTCTACGTGAAAGAAACTTATAAAATTCAAGGAAAACTACACGATTTTATATATCTGTCTCCGAGAATGACATATTCCTGCTCCAAAATGTTAATAAATCCAGTTTCATATCACCCTAACCTTTACTTTCATCTCCTTACCACTACTTAGTCTCAAGCAAATAAATACAGCTGTTCTCTCTCTCTCTCTCTCTCTCTCTCTCTCTCTCTCTCTCTCTCTCTCTCTCTCTCTCTCCTCTCTCCCTCTCTCTCTCTCGGGAAACGAGGAGACTGTGTGTTCACACTGATACCTGTTACCGTGCCACCAACCTGATCTAGTTTACAGAAACTGATAAGACTTTTACTACTTTGGTGACGAGGAAAAAAATATATATTAAATTCGCCAAATTTAATTTCTAAGAACATTCGCCAAATATCTCTCTCTCTCTCTCTCTCTCTCTCTCTCTCTCTCTCTCTCTCTCTCTCTCTCTCTCTCTCTCTCTCTCTATATATATATATATATATATATATATATATATATATATATATATATATATATATATAGTGATGAAACTGGCAAGCTCTAGATATGAAATGACATGTCTGAAGCCTTTGCCCTGTAGTGATCCAGACATGGCTACATTTGGGTGTGTGTGTGTGTGTGTGTGTAAAGCAGCCATTAGACAAGGGTATGATGTGTGTGTATGACTGTGCAATATCTCTACTGATGGAGTAATATGTGGTCAGAGGGGGGCAGTGGATGCTAGACGTATGAGAGATAAGAAAATGGACAGGGTGAGACACTGAGTTACTGGTAATAATGAAAAGAAAGAGATAAAACTGGTAAAAGTTTGAAGTGTTGACCAAGAAAATTAAGAGGGAAGATAGTTATAGGGGTAAATGAAAAGCAGGATGGTGGAGTAATGAATGATGATAGGATAGTATTAGTATTATTACAAGTTAAGCTATAACCCTAGTTGGAAAAGCTAGATGCTATAAGCCCAAGGGCTCTAATAAGGAAAGTAGTCCAATGAGGAAAGAAACAAAGGAATAAATAAACTAAGAGAAGAATAAAGTGAAAATAAAATATTTCAAGAACAGTACCAACATTAAATTAGATCCTTCACATAAAAAAAAGAGAAAGAGAAATAAGATAGAACGGCAAGTGATTGGTAAAGAGGATTATTAAGAAATGATATTTTCATAATAAAATAAATTTTTGACGCTCCAAGGGACTATAGCCATTCTTATATAACCAGCGGGTAAGTTTTATGTTTAAAAATGATATTTTCATAATGAAATAAATTTTTGAACATACTTACCCGCTGGTTATATAAGAATGGCTATAGTCCCTTGGACGCTCCAAGGGACTATAGCCATTCTTGTATAACCAGCGGGTAAGTTTTGTTTAAAATTCTACTGCTCTGTGAAAGCAAAAACAAGGAACGTAAGAGGAAGTTTTTAGCCAGCTCTCCCAAATGAGGGCGAAATGTGGATGTTAACTGCTGTTTATTATTATTATTATTATTATTATTATATGCTAAGCTACAACCCTAGTTGGAAAAGCAGGATGCTATAAGCCCAGGGGCCCCAACAGGGAAAATAGCCCAGTATGGAAAGGAAATAAGGAAAAATAATATATTTTAGGAATAGTAACATTATGAAAATAAATATTTCCCATTTAAATTATGAAAACTTTAACAGAACAAGAGGAAGAGAAACTAAATAGAAAAGTGTGCCAGAGTGTACCCTCAAGCAAGAGAACTCTAACCCAAGGCAGTGTAAGACCATGTAAGACCATATGTAGATCAACAAAAGTGATAAACGCTTCTAAGTAGGAAGATGTGTCAGGAGTATTTTGGGGATAGTCCAATCATGTGGAAAATACTAGACAAGTTCAGGTTTGTGGAAAAAGTGTAAACATCATGAATGCTAAGATGTAAGGTTGGACAGATGATGTAAGATATATGGAGAGGGAAGTCTTAACATGTAGGAGGCACAGCATGCATGCAACATAAGGGGCTGAATTAAGGCATGGTAGTTCGACACACTACTGGGGAATATCAAGGAAAAAATAGCTAAAAATACCGTTGGATCTTTTCTAAGACAGCATCTATGACGTTAGAACGGTTTCAGAAGTCTAAAATTACTGTCAGATCTTTGCTAAGACAGCATCTATAACGTTAGAATGCTTTCAGAAGTCTGAAATTACTGTCAGATCTTTGCTAAGACAGCATCTATGACGTTAGAATGCTTTCAGAAGTCTGAAATTACTGTCAGATCTTTGCTAAGACAGCATCTATAACGTTAGAATGCTTTCAAAAGTCTGAAATTACTGTCAGATCTTTGCTAAGACAGCATCTATGACATTAGAACGCTTTCAGAAGTCTGAAATTACTGTCAGATATTTGCTAAGACAGGATCTATAACATTAGAACGCTTTCAGAAATCTGAAATTACTGTCAGATCTTTGCTAAGACAGCATCTATAACGTTAGAACGCTTTCAGAAATCTGAAATTACTGTCAGATCTTTGCTAAGACAGCATCTATAACGTTAGAACGGTTTCAGAAGTCTAAAATTACTGTCAGATATTTGCTAAGACAGGATCTATAACGTTAGAACGCTTTCAGAAATCTGAAATTACTGTCAGATATTTGCTAAGACAGGATCTATAACGTTAGAACGCTTTCAGAAATCTGAAATTACTGTCAGATCTTTGCTAAGACAGCATCTATAACGTTAGAACGGTTTCAGAAGTCTGAAATTACTGTCAGATCTTTGCTAAGACAGCATCTATAACGTTAGAACGGTTTCAGAAATCTGAAATTACTGTCAGATCTTTGCTAAGACAGCATCTATGACGTTAGAACGCTTTCAGAAATCTAAAATTAGTCAGATCTTTGCTCATACAACAATATTTTCTTCACTGGAAACACCACTAGCTTTGAGAGAGAGAGAGAGAGAGAGAGAGAGAGAGAGAGAGAGAGAGAGAGAGAGAGATTTCTAATACACTGTTCCACCAAGGTGGGCAGAGAATTACTAATTCCTCTGGGAACATCAGAATAGATGGTATGAATCTTGGCTGGTTTCACCTTGAAGGTATCCAAGACCAAACTGGTCAGAGAGAGGGAGAGACTTTCATAAGGAACAGTTTGAATGAATCACTATGCATACAATGAACACTTGTAGGTATTTGATTTGTTTATGAGACACACGGGAGGCCACTCAGCACCAAGTGCAACAGGAGAAATGCCACCATAGTTGCAGTGTGGAAAAAAACAACTTAAGAGGCTCAGCTAGACAAGAAGATGGAAGAAGGAAGTTATAATAAAAGGAACTTCAGCCAAGGACATCATAAGAAGGAAAAGAAGGAAGTAATAATAAAAGGAACTTCAGCCAAGGACATCATAAGAAGGAAAAGAAGGAAGTAATAATAAAAGGAACTTCAGCCAAGGACATCATAAGAAGGAAAAGAAGGAAGTTATAATAAAAGGAACTTCAGCCAAGGACATCATAAGAAGGAAACATGTTTCTATAAAACTTTCCAGGGTAAAATCTGAATAAGTACTCTTGTGAAAGATAATTTATCCTTAAATGGTAAATACTTTGAAATACTGTATTAAAAATGAACAAATGGCCTTTTAAATACCAAATTGGATTGGAAATATACCCACTCATTGGATATATTCCAGTAACAAAGTGAGTATTGTGAAACATTACTGGAAGAGAATAGCGATAAGAATACTTGAATGATGTTATGAAAGTGAAGGATCAATGAAAATTTCAAAATGCCTAAGGAAGTGACAATGTAATGAGACAAAACTAACAAGATGACGACTGGAAAGGCACTTGTAGAAAATGGGAATATGGGCGATACAGTTGCAATAATAGTTTAAGGTATTCGTGGACAAGGCAAAATTTCGGCCTAAATGCATTAGGCATATCACGTCCTTGTGCACCCAGATACCTTGTATCCGGGCAGGGGATCTTAGACAGTCAGTCATAGCCCCCAAGACAAGAAACTATGAAATGCAACTGGGAAGGGGTAATCATAATTCACTTAAATAAAACATTTATAAGGGATATTATATTTTACTTAAATAAAATGTTTAGAAATTTATTTTGAAAATAAAATTGGCACCCCATTGGTTTTTAGTGATTTTCAATTGTTTTCCGTATAAATTCCTACCCAAGACTTTGAAAAGGAAAGCCTTTTGTGGCCCCACCCATTCCTTGGGGGGCAGGAGTGTAAAAGGGCCATGATTCCAACCAACTGCCCGAGTTTGATAATACATTAATAAGGGTGAAACAATTTTCAGATAACACCTGTAACATCGATCTAACAATATGTATAGCCGTGATAATGTAGACTCCAATATTGAGATCCCAAGAACCATGATTTGAATAACCTTACATATCATTCACAAGGGTGCCAGCCTAATAGAAGCTGGCAATTCCTAAACAATACAGTTTTGGAGATGATTAATAAATAAAAAAAAAAAAAACTTTATATATCATCTGTCTGCCTGTCTGTCTCGCAACTAGTCCTGTGTCCAGCATCCATGATTTGCTCATCGTTGATCCTACACCTATTAAAGTACTGTAGTTCTTGATAGTTTTGAAAATGTCATCTCAGCTTTCCCGGAAAACTCTTCTATGACACCACTTTGTTTATTACTTCCTATGTATTAGCCCTTGTAAGCCATATCGTACACTTCATTTATAGAAATATGAACACAGTTTATGAAAGGATGACTCGCTAAAATTGATCTGCAGATGTGTGGAAGTTGAAAATGGAAAGACCTTCCAAATCAATATAATTCAATAAATCTTTAAATTATTATTACTAGCTAATCTACAACCCTAGTTGAAAAAGGTGGATGCTATAAGCCCAGGGACTTTAACAGGGAAAATAACCCAGTGAAGAAAGGAAACAATGAAAAATAGATTATTTCAAGAACAGTAACATCAAAATAAATATTTCGTACATAAACTATAAAAACTAAAAAACAAGAGGAAGAGAATCGAGATAGATAGAATAGTGCGCCCGAGTGTGCCCTCAAGCAAGAGAACTCTAATCCAAGACAGTGGAAGACAACGGTACAGAGGCTATGACACTACCCAAGACAAGAGAACAATGGCTTGATTTTGGAGTGTCCTTCTCCCAGAAGAGCTGCGACACAAATCATATCATTCAAAAAGTATAAATCAATGTACATTTAACCTAAATATAAAACCAACTTTTATGGTCAGCTTAATAATAACTAAAGAATTTTGAAGCCCTTCAATTCCATACACTCTTAGAATAAAATAAATAAAGTAACAAAACATAGAAAATGGAATTTATTACACAAATTGTAAACCTTGTTTCTAGAACCAAGTCTTATGTATATATTCAGAGCAATATTAATTAGCCTTAAGAATTTAGTTTGTTTACTCATGAAAAATTTTGGTACGCTATTAGTAATGCTATCTAGGTAATCTATCAACAACTAGTACTACTACTCAATACTACACAGTATTCAAGAAGTTTTATTCCAGCTGTTACCAAGTTGTGGAATGATCTTCCTAATCGGGTAGTTGAATCAGTAGATTTCAAAAGTTCAAAGTTGGAGCAAATGTTATGTTGACCAGGCTGACAAGTGTCTCTTTAATAGTTTATATATGACATTGTTACTGTTTTTAGAGTGATTTATTGTTAATTTATTCTCATCATTTATTTATTTCCTTTCCTGACTGGGTTATTTTTTCCTATTGGAGCCCTTGGGCTTATAGCATCTTGCTTTCTCAACGAAGGTTCCGGCTTGGCTAGTAGTAACAATAGTAATAATAATACAACTACAGCTACTATATCTAACTATGATATGCTATACTGTACAATTTCCTTTCCTCACTGGGCTATTTTTCCCTATTGGAGCTTTTGGGCATATAGCATCTTGCTTTTCCAACTAGGGTTGTAGCTTGGCTAGTAATAACAACAATAGTAATAATACAAACACTACAGATACTATATATAACTATGATATACTGTACTGTACAATTAATGTATAAAACCTGAAATCACACAGTAGTGAGACTGTATATTTTCTTCTAAGACACAAGTAAACAGCATGTGGAACTCACCAAGATGGCATCGCGGATGTTGCATTTGATGCCTTTGATCTTTTCTCTCTTCTCTCTGTAAAAAAAACAAAAATAGGGGGGTTTAAATACCACTTTTTGTAGAGAAATGTCCCTTTTCCTAATAAAATTAATCAAACTGATGACTTTCAAAGAGTTCACTATTTCTTTACAGTTCATCGCTACTCAATTCCGACACAAAACATGCTAATTGCCGTGTATGGATATTTAACCTTGGTAAAATGCTAATGATATAACTCTTGTTTACCAAAACTGCAGACATAACACAATACCTATTCAAGAAGCAATCCTCTCAAATTAGACATTCCGTTCAATTATTCATCACATCATGAAATTACATATGTTACTTTTAAAAGATTAAAAAAAAGTATGAAACCAAATTTTCCTTAACAGTTATTCTATGAGTTTATAAATAGACTTCACAACATACTTTAAAATGATAATGTCAGAAATCAAGCAATGAAGTTGATTACTGTAATTTTTCAATATTATCAAAAGAAAAATGATAAATTCGGAGATAATTTGTATTTTTCCCTAACTATACAAACCTTAGCTATTTAATATGGGTTATTACTTTCAGCTACGCCGATAGTAATAACACACATTAAATAGCGTGGTTTGTATTTCAGTTACAGAACAAATGATAAATTCGGAGATAATTTGTATTTTTCCCTAACTAATACAAACCTGGAGTTATTTACGTGGATTACATTCCAGCTACGCTGAAAGATAATCCACATAAATAACGGAAGGTTTGTTAGCAGGGGAACAAATTTCTGTATCTCTTACGACTATGTGTTATGAGAGTTGATGTTTGAAAATATAAGTCTTTCCAGTTATATTGGTAACAGTACAGTAGACTAAAATAGATCATCATCTTCTTTTAAGCGATTTGGTTAAAAACTCGATATTAGCTCCAGGAAGAAGCTTAGACATTCGGATAAATCTTGAAGATTGGTTCATATTGACCAGCATTTTCAGAATTTTCTATATACTAAAAGGACTGGACCTTATAATCTATTCATCCTATACCCATGAAATCACAGACAGGTATGTCTACAGCATCTTCATTTCGCTGTATTCGTTCGTGTAAGCTGGGATACACATGCAATAGCAAAACAACACCAGCTGCACATAACAAAAGTACTGTATGGTAATGAAAAGTTTAAAATTCTTCCAAGAACTTATTATTTGTAACATGGAATTTTTATGATAAAATTAATGTTAATATGTACGAACTTACCTAGATAATTTATCTAACACTAAATCTCTAAAACCACTCCAAAAATTTCATCAAATGCTAGGCAACACTGCTGGCTGAACCAGCTCGCCACCCCTTTTGAAAATCAGTTGTGCCCGACAGATTTTGGGGAAGGATGGGCATGACTAGATAAATTATCCAGGTAAGTATTTTAAATGATTCTTCATAAAAATTCCATATCAACAGACATTACCTCAAGATAATTTATCTTGCCCAATTTCCCACATTGAAATGGAGGAGGGAATCTTGAAAAATTCCCTTTTTAGGATAGAATAGGATCTGAAGTTAAGTAGAGACTTCTGACACCGAGAGGCGATGGGCATAAAGTAGCTAGCGACTCGGTCTCTAGGAGGGAACGAAAAGACAGTCCGTCTGGTTTCGTGTCAAGCAAGCACTGGGGGTTTAACGATGCATTATCTATTACGGTGGTGGTATTGTGGTATTGCTAATCAACACTATTAAGGCCTTCCTCAAATGTTCCTGGAATACTCGTTGCTACCATGACTAAAAAACAAGCATGCCAGATATTTCAACCTCTGATTGCAGGGTGATTCAAATCTCCCAATTAATCCAGTCCTCAGATAGTGGCAAAAGGCGAGAAGGTAATCTCTTTCATTTATCCACAACCTGCCTGATGAAGCAAAGATCAGCCAATTGTTGAGGTACAGTATATCAAAAAACGCGTTCAGTATGAGAGACCGAAGACGTTGTCAGCGTGAACACCTGCTAAGCAGAGCACATTTTGAAACACAGGGAATTGAATTGGTACAGTATTACTGCTCCAATAAGAAAGAAGCAAAGGTACCTTTGACTGGACTCACGAATGGGTACTTGGAAGAACGCATCCTTCAGATCCAATTACAGTATGAAGACTCCTTCCTTTACTGATGGAAATCAGTTCAGTTCATACCATTTTCTTCTAGAACCTGATCGCTGTACAAAATGGTTAACTGGAGAGAGGTCGATAAGCGGTCTCCAGCCTCCAGTTGACTTCTCCAGGAAGAGTCGACAGTAGAAGCCCGGATATCAGTCTCATACCTCTTCCAAGCACACTTCTTTAGTGTCCATTCACCTCTTGAACAACAAGGCTTTTGGTAATATTGGAAGATAGTTACAAACTATCAATCTGCAGGATAGGGGAGGGCAGGTGGCCAAGAGAAAGTACAGTAGTGTATATTGTAAGTACCTGTCCCGAAGAACACCCACTATCTAAGGGTCAGCTCAGTATCTACCAGGCTTCTCAATGGCATACCATGTAGTATTTCCCTACTTTTGGCAGCAGGAGAAGGGGACTTGAGAGTCCCCATCTACGGTCGGGGGCCTCTAAATGGCTTTGCATGCACAGGACACTTCCAATTGTAAGAAGTTACAGTTGGTCCTAATTTGGGTCTAGAGAGGTTCGTGACAACCTTCTCTGCCAATGATCCCCCATGCATAGCTGCACTAAAAAGTCTGTCCACAGATTCACTCGCAGAGCCAGAGCCCTTAAAGGAAACCAGCAGTGTATCAGGGAATCCTGAAAAGCAGTTAAGTTCACCCAATCTCCACCGTTGCCTGCATGTAACTCCTATGCAAGAATGACATGGAACCTGCACTCAAGCGTTTTGAAGTGCCATTTCTAGCTCAGGACCAACTTTTGAAAATTTGGGCACCAGAGCACCACTCCTCTTCTACATCCAGTTGGACCATCGGGTCACTGTCTGGTGTCAAAACGTCACTGCCTTACTACTAGTCTCCTGTACTTCTCCAGAGTTAGGAGATGATCAACATCATTATCTCCACGAAGTATATCACGGAGCCTGACCAATGGTCAATCCACGAGATTACTTGGAGAATGAGCATGACAGAAGTTTCCATAGATCCTGACTAAGAAGCTGAGAAGGAAGAGCTTTCCAACCAGTCTCTTGTTGGACTGCCTGGCAGCGAGTGTTCTTGAGATTCACAGCTCTGATTTTCAACTTGATCTATGGCCAAACTAGCAAAATTTCAACCAAGGTAGCAAGAAAGAAGATCAATGAACTCAAGAAAAGCTTAATGGGTGCAAGAATCTCCATGAAGGATCACTCTGACTCAGTTCTCTGCTTCTGTTGATACTGGGTCAAGGCCTGGTACCTTCAGGTCAAGAGAATCCCTAGGGACTTCATATCTGCAGGCTGCTCAGGAGATCTATTCCCGACAACGAATATAAGCATTCTATCATAAGGATAGAACCAGGAATGTAATTGTGAACCAATGATAGAACAGCTAATTGTTATCATGGAAAAGATATACCTCTGGCACTGATCAAACTAGAGACTGATAAGGTACCTATAGTCCATTTCTTTTAGCGAGTCATATTTGCACCGACTCGCAGCGGTGCCCTTTTAGCTCGGAAAAGTTTCCTGATCGCTGATCGGTTGGACCAGATAATTCTAACCAATCAGCGACCAGGAAACTTTTCTGAGCTAAAAGGGCACCGTTGCAAGTCGGTGCAAATATGACTCTCTAAAAGAAATGGACTACAGTACCATTAATTCTGTTGATCGCTGTGGAGAGTAGGCCATGACCCGTGACAACTCGGCCACCAATCCATGGCTGCCGACTGCGCACAAGTAAGCAAAGCCATCCTTTAGAGGTGCCATCTTCTCAATTTGGGATACCGAAGTATCCTTAACAGGGAAGGGAGGGCACTTCTCCATCCAGGTAGAAAAGGTGAAGGCAAAGTCTTTCTTAGGTGTCAAACTATCATCAGTAGCCTGCAAAGGAATAGTTTCCACTAGATGATGGAATGCAGGAATCGCGAGGTGAAACTATCCTACTGCTAGTTAGCAGTAGGGGGTAAGAGGGGTAGCCAGGATAACCGGCCACCCCTCTCACACACACACACAAGTGTATTCTGATAACTTTTCTCTTTTGACTTGGAGTGAGTAGACGTTCCATCTCTCTCCACCCAACTGTTTACACTGGCCTTTGACTTTCCTTTCATTTTTTTCTTCTTACTTGTGTTTCTATGTATATTTAAACATTATTGTAATGTTTTTATATATAAATTCCTATAAATGTTTTTTTTTTCATTACTGTGAATGTTTTTTTTTTTTTTTTTTAATGTCAGTGTGTGCTGCATTCTCAAGGGCGGAGAAACCTTCTCTGTCTCTTAAAGAAACTATTTCCCTTTGCCCTTCCCCATTAGAAAAGAATTTTATTCAACAAGCAACTTGTACCTTCCTAAAACCCTCATAGAATTGTCATTGTTATCTCTCATGAACAAGAATACACAATTTTATACATAAAAATTTAACATATCAATACAGTACTTAACCTAGCCAGTGTCAATGCTAGTATCAACAAATCTTGAGCATGCCGATCAAAGCTGGCAAATAAAACTGGTGGCCGATGTGGTAACGTCCCTGACTGGTGAACGACAGTCTGGGGTTCGAGTCCCGCTCAGACTCGTTACTTTTTTTGGTCGCTGCAATCTCACCATCCTTGTGAGCTAAGGATGGGGCATTTGGGGGAACCTATAGGTCTATCTGCTGAGTCATCAGCAACTATTGCCTGGCACTCCATGGTCCTAGCTTGGTTGGAGAGGGGGCTTGGGCACTGATTATAAGTACAGTATATATGGTCAGTCTCTAGGGCATTGTCCTGTCGATAGAGCAATGTCACTGTCCCTTGCCTCTGCCATTCATAGGCAACGTTTAAAACTTCCCTTTCAGGAGCCACCAAATGTACTGATGTGCGATTGTGAGGACAAACATGTGGCTCTTGGTCTACTGAAGCCCAGTCTTACCCACGTGTTCTTGTTCCATCCGAGACGTTAAAAGACCAGTAAGCAATTAGCAAAACACAACAAAGTTAGGAGGGGGCTTAAAGGCTGCTCATGAATGGCAGAGGTAAGGGACAGTGACATTGCCCTATCAAACAGGACAATGCCCTAGAGACTGACCATATATACATATGATCAGCACTCAGGCCCCCTCCCCAACCAAGCTATGACTAAGGAGGCCAGGGCAATGGCTGTTGATGACTCAGCAGAGAGACCTATAGGCTCCCCCCAAACACCACTTCCTTAGCTCGCAAGGATGGTGAGGTGGCAGCGACCAAAAGAATTAACGAGTTTGAGCGGGACTCAAATCCCAGTTAAGATATTTTACCGCATAAGCCACCACAACCACAATATTTTTAAGACTCGCAAGTCACTACCGAAATAATAAAATTTTCCTAAGCATGAAAATTAACACAGAAAAATATGTGCAAGAGACAAAAATCGACTGTATATCACAAGCCATACTGTACATTACTGTACATATATTAGATCTAGAGGTAAATCTGGACATCAAGAGATAAATCTACTATCTTTACTATACAGTATTTACGTTCTTTATCTGATGTCAGCTTATCAACGCAAAAGCTATTCCATCTGACCAGATATACACAAACCAATACAGACAATATAGTTCCAACACAATGAATCCAATCAGCAGACTACCCCTCCCACAATCTCCTTCACTGACAATATGTGACCTGACATAAAGAACTTGTTATTTCACTAATTATCACTATACTGTAATGCCCATTTACTATTATAAACAAATATCTTAATGGTTTTCTCACAATCTTCCCTACACAGTATATCTATATATCCACCCTTTCTGATAATACTGTAGTTTTACACTTGACCTTTCAACTATAATACTGTATTATTCTAAATAGTCTTGAAATAAATCCTCTATCTAATCATTCTGGATAAATATGCAGAAGTCCAGTCTCACGGTATAGCACAGCAATACCACGGGGCCAGTACTTATTGGGTGTTGAGAACATTTTTAAACTTTCATTTTCAGATGAGAGAATCAAGCTGCGTATATAATGGCTTTATGACTCACAAGTCTCGCAGATTAGATTAATTGAAGTACCCCGTACTCATTTTATTATGCCTGAATAGCAGCTTTCACTCCCCAAACCACAAGAAAAAACTTAATACAAAGTCTAAAACAGTGTTAAAGTAGTTACGAAAATGCATTTGGCCAAAGATATCTAACTGCATTGCTTTCCATGACCTACTCTCTTGCATAAAAATTCAACGAGTGGTCTAAATGAACTTCATGTTAATGATAGTATTGTACCTAACACTGTACAATATTCTTTAAAACAAATGTTAAAAACTCTTTATGTAAATTATATTTAATATCAACCAGACTTCTCACAAGTACAAATGAGTAATTATGAGAAAATGGGTATTAACGAATATTTCTTTCCTCTTTACTATGAAATCAGTTAATCTCTTACATATTGTTCTAAATTACCAAGTGGTAGTAAAAACAAAAGAACTCGATACTCACTCTTCACTGAAGCCATCGACGTGTAATATTCGCATTTGTTTCACAATAGTACTTTTTCCAGATTCACCAGCTCCTGCAATAAATACAAAAATGAATTACAATAACAATATTGATTTTGTATCCTGAATAAATTTTTTACCAAAAGTAAGAAAAGTATTGATTTTGTACTCTTGAATAAATTTTTTACCAAAAGAAAAATTGATTTTGTATCCTGAATAAATTTTTAACCAAAAGTAAGAAAAGTATTGATTTTGCATCCTGAATAAATTTTTAACCAAAAGTAAGAAAAATTGATTTTGTATTCTGAATAATTTTTTAACCAAAAGTAAGAAAAGTATTGATTTTGTATCCTGAAAGTATTGATTTTGTATCCTGAACAAATTTTTTACCAAAAGTAAGAAAAGTATTAATTTTGTATCCTGAATAAATTTTTAACCGAAAGTAAGAAAAGTATTAATTTTGTATCCTGAATAAATTTTTTACCCAAAGTAAGAAAGTATTGATTTTGTATCCTGAATAGATTTTTAACCACAAGTAAGAAAAGTATTGATTTTGTATCCTGAATAAATTTTTAACCAAAAGTAAGAAAAGTATTGATTTTGTACTCTGAATAAATTTTTAACCAAAAGTAAGAAAAGTATTGATTTTGTACTCTGAATAAATTTTTAACCAAAAGTAAGAAAAGTATTGATTTTGTACTCTGAATAAATTTTTAACCAAAAGTAAGAAAAGTATTGATTTTGTACCCTGAATAATTTTTAACCGAAAGTAAGAAAAGTATTGATTTTGTACTCTGAATAGATTTTTTACCCAAAGTAAGAAAAGTATTGATTTTGTACTCTGAATAAATTTTTAACCAAAAGTAAGAAAATTATTGATTTTGTATCCTGAATAAATTTTTAACCAAAAGTAAGAAAAGTATTGATTTTGTACTCTGAATAAATTTTTTACCCAAAGTAAGAAAAGTATTGATTTTGTACTCTGAATAAATTTTTAACCAAAAGTAATAAAAGTATTGATTTTGTACTCTGAATAAATTTTTAACCAAAAGTAAGAAAAGTATTGATTTTGTATCCTGAATAAATTTTTACCCAAAGTAAGAAAAGTATTGATTTTGTACTCTGAATAAATTTTTAACCAAAAGAAGAAAAGTATTGATTTTGTATCCTGAATAAATTTTTAACCAAAAGTAAGAAAAGTATTGATTTTGTATCCTGAATAAATTCTTAACCAAAAGTAAGAAAAGTATTGATTTTGTACTCTGAATAAATTTTTAACCAAAAGTAAGAAAAGTATTGATTTTGTACTCTGAATAAATTTTTAACCAAAAGTAAGAAAAGTATTGATTTTGTACTCTGAATAAATTTTTAACCAAAAGTAAGAAAAGTATTGATTTTGTACTCTGAATAAATTTTTAACCAAAAGTAAGAAAAGTATTGATTTTGTACTCTGAATAAATTTTTAACCAAAAGTAAGAAAAGTATTGATTTTGTATCCTGAATAAATTTTTACCCAAAGTAAGAAAAGTATTGATTTTGTACTCTGAATAAATTTTTAACCAAAAGAAGAAAAGTATTGATTTTGTATCCTGAATAAATTTTTAACCAAAAGTAAGAAAAGTATTGATTTTGTATCCTGAATAAATTCTTAACCAAAAGTAAGAAAAGTATTGATTTTGTACTCTGAATAAATTTTTAACCAAAAGTAAGAAAAGTATTGATTTTGTACTCTGAATAAATTTTTAACCAAAAGTAAGAAAAGTATTGATTTTGTACTCTGAATAAATTTTTAACCAAAAGTAAGAAAAGTATTGATTTTGTACTCTGAATAAATTTTTAACCAAAAGTAAGAAAAGTATTGATTTTGTACTCTGAATAAATTTTTAACCAAAAGTAAGAAAAGTATTGATTTTGTATCCTGAATAAATTTTTACCCAAAGTAAGAAAAGTATTGATTTTGTACTCTGAATAAATTTTTAACCAAAAGAAGAAAAGTATTGATTTTGTATCCTGAATAAATTTTTAACCAAAAGTAAGAAAAGTATTGATTTTGTATCCTGAATAAATTCTTAACCAAAAGTAAGAAAAGTATTGATTTTGTACTCTGAATAAATTTTTAACCAAAAGTAAGAAAAGTATTGATTTTGTATCCTGAATAAATTCTTAACCAAAAGTAAGAAAAGTATTGATTTTGTACTCTGAATAAATTTTTAACCAAAAGTAAGAAAAGTATTGATTTTGTACTCTGAATAAATTTTTAACCAAAAGTAAGAAAAGTATTGATTTTGTACTCTGAATAAATTTTTAACCAAAAGTAAGAAAAGTATTGATTTTGTATTGAATAAATTTTTTATCAAAAGTAAGAAACAAGTACATGTGGGTAGTTTTTCAATTGTTGAACTGCGGGTAACACAATGCTTCACTACAACTGCTTAAGTTTAATAATGTGTCTTATAAATAATGTAAATGGTACACCACGCTCTGATGAAGTGTTCCTTATTACACCCATAATGCATGTTGAGTAACTAAACAGATCACGTAGGAGGAAATGTAAGACGTGGTGGGAGGGGCTACATGCCGGAACAAGGTGGGCGGGGCTACAATGCGGAACAAACCGTGCAGGAAGGGTACAGGGCGCACATCCTGAGCGAGGTGTGTCAGGAATTCTCGTGTCCAACTGTACGGTAACACGTGAACGCCAGCCTGGGGATCGAGTCCCGCTCAGACTCGTTAGTTTTTTGGTCGCTGCAATCTCGCCACTTATGTGAGCTAAGGATGGGGGTGTGGGGGGGGGGGGATTAAGGGGAGCCTATAGATCTATCTTCCGAGTCATCAGCAGCCATTGCCTGGCCCTCCTTGGTCCTAGCTTGGTTGGAGAGGGGGCTTGGGTGCTGATCATACATACATATGGTCAGTCTCTAGGGCATTGTCCTGCTTGATAGGGTAATGTCACTGTCCCTTGCCTCTGTCACTCATGAGCAGCCTTTAAACCTTAAATAGAACCTTCTGAACATCATATAGAACAACTCCAACACTTTAAGGACGAAAAGATCTAATGCAGACGTCAACTTATGCATAATTCATCAGGATGTGCATTATTCACAGGACATCCATGTTTTCACACATTTCTCAGTGATTAACTAACTGCTAAGTAATGGCTGGGCACACTTTAAGGACAAAAACTGGAGCTACGTTGGCCGATGGCTGCCTACCTGAGTAGGAGCAAATAGAATTTCATTTCTACACACAAACAATATCACTAGTAATTGCTTACTTTGTTGTAGATATATACATAGGAGAGAGAGAGAGAGAGAGAGAGAGAGAGAGAGAGAGAGAGAGAGAGAGAGAGAGAGAGAGAGAGAGAGAGAGAGAGAGAGAATCATATATATAATACTATTTTTCAAATGGTTAAGTAAATGAAATGGTTCACAGCCAGATTCAGTAAAATAAAGTTACCTCTAAAGAAAGCATTGAAGGCAATCTCAAACCTGATGTGGGCATACAACATGGTCAGGGGCCAACATGTATTAATGTCGAGGGCTAACATACAGTATCTACAACATGTTAAAATGACTACACAATGCAGGAAGAGCGACGACCTAAAATTTTTGAATGGATACAAAATTTAAAAGCAAATATCTAAGGTAATATTGAGGAAGCTGTAAGGAGGAGAAGATCAAGAGGGAGGTAGAGAAGTAGATGGTGAGATAAGGTGAAGGATGACATGGAGAGAAGAGGTTTGGCGGAAGAGGATGCCTTTGATCAAAGGCATTGGAGTGGGTGCATTAGGCAACCGACCCTTTAACGTAGAGATAAAGGTGGCAAGAAAAAATATTATGGTAATATTGAAGGACATATAAATTTTTTTATGGCTTGATATACCAGTGCTGTACAATGAAATTTAACAACTTAACCCTTTTACCCCAAAAGGACGTACTGGTACGTTTCACAAAACTCATCCCTTTACCCCCATGGATGTACCGGTACGTCCTTGCAAAAAACTGCTATTTACATTTTTTTTTGCATATTTTTAATAGTTTTTGGAGAAACTTCAGGCATTTTCCAAGAGAATGAGACCAACCTGACCTCTCTCTGACGAAAATTAAGGCTGTTAGAGCAATTTGAAAAAAAATATACTGCAAAATGTGCTTGAAAAAAAATAACCCCTGGGGGTTAAGGATTGGAAAGTTCCAAATAGCCTTGGGGTAAAAGGGTTAATATTTATGTACTAAGAAGAGCAGCGAGATTACAAAACAGCCAAAGGTGTTCATGATGAGAGTAAGCATGGACAAATGATAGGAATAGACACTTAACCCTTGTGTGACGGGGAAAACCCAGCAGATGTACTTTGAAGTAAGTTATAAAGGCTGGGCACCGACATAGAAGAAAGAAAGCAGGATCAGATGGACAGTAGAAAGCTAAGATGTGACTGCTGAAAGGAGGCAAAAGATACTGCATACACATAAGTAATTCCTACACAATGTGCAGATGGGCCAGTTTGGTGATACAGTATATTAAAGAAGAAACGAGTGCAACTAACTATTTCGACAGACCGTGAGTATATATATATATAACCCATTCCAAGCAAGAACGGCACAAAAATTCGGGAACATACAGGCTTATACAGATTATCACTGCGATGGGGAGAGCGATAATGACAATATACAAAAAGACAGAAATACCGTTACAGTGTACAAACGTGTGTGATACAAGTACGGTACAATGTGCATTGACTGCAGTATACCCCCTTCCCCAACCCCATATTAATATCATTATAACTTGCTAAGCTACAACCCTAGTTGGAAAAGCAGGATCCTATAAGCCCAGGGGCTCCAACAGGGAACATAGTTCAGTGAGGACAACAGGGAAAATAGCTCAGTGAGGAAAGGAAACAAGGAAAATTACTGGTAAATATTTTAAGAACAGTAACCATAAATATTTCCTATATAAACTATAAAAACTTGAACAAAACAAAAGGAAGAGAAATACGATAGAATACTGTGCCTGAGTGTACCCTCAAGCAAGGGAATAAGAAGGTTCAAAGCAACTTTCTGTAACTTTCAAGAAATATTTCTCAAAAAAACAGGATATTGAAAGAGCTTTCTTCACACAATATATAAATCAAGCATAAACACTGCATTTAAATGGTAAAAAAAAAAATTAACTATTAACATGTTAGTAAACAATGAGGCAGTAAAGTCCCATTAATAAAATTTTTTGAGAGAATGACAAATGTAGAAGACAACCTTTCAATCTCATTACCAGGTCCAAAAACTAAAAACCTGAAAGGCTGACTTTATAAACAACTTAGTCCACTTTGAAGGAGATTATAAGGGTCAGAAATTTGTCTCATGAACTAACTACAATAAACTAAAGTTTTCTAAATTTTTCCATTTCCTATATCTACCAATTATTTCATAAAAAGACACAACATACTTTAGAGAGCAAATTTGTTGTAATGCCGTACTCCACACGCTGTGGAAATCAAAAACAGTAAAAAAACCAATGAATGATTTGGAAGATTTATGTAGTGGTAGTCGTCCTTCGAACCAAAAGAAATAAGTTTTTCCAAGATAAAGTTATGATTCTACAGTTTTTCCCATATGTTATCTATTCCCTCCATGTTCATACCTCCGCACCATCGGGTGTCAGTGCAGTACTAGCTTTTGTTTACATGCAACCCATATGTATCAGAGCCCTAAAAGATTGTGGAGAGATGGAAGAGAGTACAATATCTACATATTTAAGGTAAGTATTGAGGTAATAACTTTCAGGAATGGAGAGATAATGAGTTTCATCGGATACGTAAAGAAAAAAAAAGAACTCCATGAATGCTTCTTACTCGTAATACAATCTTCTGATGCCTTTACTTAACCCTTTTACCCCAAAAAGAACGTACTGGTACGTTTTACAAAACTCATCCCTTTACCCCCATGGATGTACTGGTACGTCCTTGCAAAAAACTGCTATTTACATTTTTTTTTTTTGCATATTTTGGATAATTTTTTGAGAAACTTCAGGCATTTTCCACGAGAATGAGACCAACCTGACCTCTCTGACGAAAATTAAGGCTGTCAGAGCAATTTAAAAAAAATATACTGCAAAATGTGCTTGATAAAAAATAACCCCCGGGGGTTAAGGGTTGGAAAGTTCCAAACAGCCTGGGGGTAAAAGGGTTAATGCAACATGATGATGGTGAAAGGCTAGGGTTTCCTTTCTTAAAGTAAATAGCTTGAAAAGAATCACAGAAGACTTACTAACTAGCATTAGTAAGGGTAAAAGTCCTTGTTGTTAGTACAGTATTACTACTAGCTAAGCCACACCCCAGGTTGGAAAAGCAGGATGTTGTAAGACCAAGGGCTCCATCAGGGAAAAATAGCAAGAGTGAGGAAAGGAAACATGGAATAGTGTGCCTGAGCGTACCCTCAAGCAAGAGAACTGTAACCCTAGACAGAGAAAGACCACGGTACAAAGGCTAGGGCACTACAAGACTAGAGAAGAATGGTTTGATTTTGGAATGTCCTTCTAGAAGAGCTGCTTACTGTTGTTAGTCTCTCTTCTACCCTTAACAAGTGAAAAGTAGACAATGAGCAATTACAGTGCGATAGTTAAACCCCCAAGTGAAGAAGAATTTTACGGTTATCTTTATTGTCAGATGTATGAGGAAATAGGAGAATGTGTAAAGAATACACCCCACTACTCTGTGTATCTGTAGGCATAGTTAAAATGAGCTGTGGCCAGAGAGGGATCCAATATAATAGTATCTGGCTAATCAAAGAACCATACTTCCACTTCTTTTACAATCATGGAAAATAGGAGAAATGTGTAAATTTGAGATTTGCCAACTTCACATTATGGCATCTACTGTCCATGCCAAAGGGTTGGGAACGAGGGAACACTGTCCAGATTTGGATGATCTTACAATTTACAAAGCTGTTGACACACTTGCAAGGACCATTCTGTAGCAGTTCTTCGTGCTCAGTACTGTACTCATGTTTCTCAGCAAGGAGGAAAAGAAACTTGCAAATATAAGAAAATGCTGTAGTGTTATAAGCATAAAGGGTTATAATCTTTTCTCAAGTCCTGTCTGCATCTAAAATCATGGTCTTAAACACTGCCAAGAGTTTGTGGGAGCTGATACGTGGCTCTGCTTCCCTTTAGCTCCACATTTCCATGAAGTGATATTTACAAAGTCTATGCCCCCAAGGATTTGACTAGAGGTGTCTGAGATCTTGACTTTTAGGCAGAGGTCTGCGAAAAGATGATTCTCACTGTCCCACCAAGCAAGGACTCGGTCGATGTAAGGAAAGGACAAAGAGCAAGTGAATTTAAGAGAAGAGATTTGGCCCAGCATTCCTACACTGGAACTAGCGGTGTCACATTTTGAAACAAAAGTTTTCAAGAAAGCCATGGGGCCCAGAACGATAAACCACTTGTTAGCAGGAAGTGGTTGCCAAACTATGAGTTCCTGTAGCAAGCTAGGAAGAAGTCTAATCAACTAACTGATAAAGAAGCTGAATCTATCATCATTCTCAAATACACGCTCCAATAAGTCATGAGTAAGTTAGGCATTCTAAGGATTGCCAAGAATACCCAAACTAGACAGAAGGGTAAAAAATCAGTTCATGAATTACAAGACTTGACAAGAAGCTTACGAGGATTGATCAGTTGTCTAGATAATGGAGTACTACAGTAAAATACCTACTCGGACTCTAGTGAAGACCTGTGGGACTACACTTAGCATGAAGCAAAGTGTGCAGAATGGGATGTTCTTTCTTTGAAGGAAATTTAATGTGAATGTCAACTTTAAAGTATCTGTGATAGAGGGAGATGATCCAGTCCTTCCTTTGAACTGTCAAAAGGATTATAGACGTCTAATTTACTACAAGTAGGCTGATGTAGAACCTTATGCTGGGTAATTACTTCAAAGAGATATTTCATTATAAGGTTATGAAATTCAAGTTGAGTCACTAACTTTTCCTGGTTCTTGACATATACAAGGAAGGCTATTGGAAAGCCCAATTAAGAAATATCTTTCCTTGAGCACTTGCCAAAGCCAATGTGGCAATAAGAGATAGATTACCACTGGAGCTTGAGGAATAGTAGCTTCATTAGACCAGCTTGCTAGCTAATGTAGCCTTACTAAAGACCCGAATTTCATAGCATGGGAAAAGTATCAAGGACTGAACCTTTGGGTATAAACTTAGCTGTGCTAGAGTTCAAATTTTTTGTAGTCTGCATTGAAAGGATCTTTTGACACATGAGCCTTGTCTGCAGACAGAAAAAATCCAACTTGCTAAAGTGGCTAGTTCATAGATGACTTAGTGGACTTGTACAAACGAGCACAGGAAGCAAATAAAAGAACAAGTCTATCTTTTACTAAGCTGAGACTGAATTGCTAAAGAGTACTATACAGTTGATCTCTTCTCTTCAGAACTAAATTAAGGGGGATAATTGCCTCACCTACTCCACCTCTAAGCTTGTAGTCGAGGGACTTTATGAAAGCCATAACTTTAGAGCAAATTGGGATGGAATTGGGTCGCAGATTACTCCAAAGGAAGTTTCTATAATTTTCTCAAAGGAAAAATTATCTATAATTCTCTCAAAGGAAAAATTGAGCAATACAGTTTCCTTGGAGGGAAAGGTCTTCTCAGTGGATACTGGGCTCTTCAAGATGCCTAGTAAAACAAAACGACTGGTGATTTTACCTAAATGGTCCACCAAAGGACGAGACTGTACAGTTAACGAGCAAGCTCTGCCTCATTACCATGGCAAACAGAGCAAGTGTAACTTAGAAATTGTTGCCTCTTTATGAAAGTCTGACAGTAATAGCATTAGACAGGTTAGATCGTATCAGAGACTGAACAAGAGCATTTCTTTCAGATGAAATGTTCAATTATTCCTTAATCATATCATATGCTCTTATGGTTTGCCTAAACACAAAGACTGCCGCAGAACTCAATGTCGAAATTCGAGTCCGATTCTCGAGAACCCAAAAACTGGAGAAGAAGTACTCGCTTTTGCATTTTGAATTGTCAAGAGATAACTTCTAGCTTGACTAGGAAGAAAAATTTGAGCCTCTTCCAACGGAAAGTGAATATAGACGCCCATGAAGGTATGAGCAACCTCAGATGATGATATGGCGCAAGTGTCTAACCTCTAAAAGCTGAAGCATCAAAGTGCAAAGAAGCACAAGAGCTTACATTGACCACCACAAAAGAAGTTATTGTATGATAAAGAGGTCTGAGAGATGCACCAAAACCAATGTACCAAGGCCTAATGGCTCATATCCAGGTGCACAAGTGGCTAGCATCTACAAGGTGGTCATTACATGGCTAAAGGGCACCTGTGCAGCAACTGGTATACAAGTGGTGGGATTCTGACCAGTAAGCATTTAAGCCCTTGTGTGTGCTTAAGCAATAACAGGTTCCTAATCAGCTGTCAGCTTCAAATCTGGTATAGCAATTAACACAGAGGCAGACAAAGGAAGAAATACAGGGGAGAAGGCTCGAAGGGTTATCCGAAACCCTTTCTGAAAACCAGGGTGAAGAACCATGTGAAGATTATTGTTGGAGAACCAGGGTGAAGAAAGAACCATGGAAGTTTATTGTTGGAGAAAACCAACAAGTGGCAAGTGCTGCTGTCAAACATATACAGAGATTGCAAGGAAGGAAAGAGAAATAGGATCATTCTTACCAGCACAAAATAGGCTTTATCTCATCTATAAAAGGCAAAGGCCTTGAAAAGTAGGCTTCTATTTAACTAACTGAACACAGGGGCATCAAGGACATGTAATAATTCTTTGAGTTATAGCAAAAGAAATAAATAACATACTACTTTAGTATACACGTTAGTGAAATCAACATCGACGACAAGGTTTCCACACTACTTAATCTCTTAACAGTGTACAAGACTGAGGAAGAGGGTTTTCACTGACAATTCTTTAAACCCAACAGTGCTAGCAAGTTCATATGATTCAAGAGTACTAGTGTACATATAAATACCAAGAAATGTGCCTAGATGTAGGAAGGACCATCATGATAAAAGACCTATGATATATCTGGTGTCTGACCCTAGATGAGGGCTAAGCATACGCCAACATTGGCTTACTGTATACATATTTTTTGATGGCTGGTAACGAGGTATTTTTGGCATACATTTGGAAGTGGGAAAATAAAATATTACTTGGGGAGGTTTTACCCGATTTATTCCATTCATGAAAATTGTTCAGAGCCACTGATGCAGGACGAATCGATTTTGAGACCAGATACCCCAAGGGACATCAAAAATTGTTCCCAAAAGTAGATGATGGAGTCTACAAGTAAACAGATTTAGCAACATGAGGTTTTGGTATAGACTATGAAAGAGGGGCTCCTGAGCAAATCTATCCTGGGAAGAAGAAGAAGAAGAAGAAGAAGAAGAAGAAGAATCTAGTTTCCACTGGAGTGAAGGGGTAAACTTATCCAGACCGGGCACTGGGAGTAAGGACCATTTGGTGGAAAGAAAGGGTATCGACTGCTTAAATGATCTGCCAGGGTATTAATCTTCCTAGCGACAACCAACTGGTTGCTGGTGAAATCTTTGACACCTGCCCTTGCCTTTGGGCATAGGACAAGAGCTATCGTAAGTTCACATAACGAGCTATGAACTTTTAATACATTTTGGCTTCACTCAATGCCTTGAATACTGCTAGATGGCCAAGAACATTTAAAATAGCTTTTCTTCTATGCTCTTTTGGATTATCGACCTACAAAATGGTGCTTGGCCCAATGGCATGTCACTCCTTCAAGAGAACTTTCAAAACTGGGTAAAGAGATGAGGGTAAACCAAGGACAAGGATCTGTCCCAGTAAATATTCAGAAGAAATTTCATCAAACCCATTATGAGATAAGAATAGGGGTAACCATTTGGAGCCTTGAAGACTTCATCACTAACTAGCAGGGGGAGCTTGGTAAAGAAGCTAGGAAACAGTGGATTTTCTTATCCTAAGGAGGTTGAAAATCCCCCATCGTGAATTGAATTTACAGGTTGGAATAAGGTAGAAGTCTCCAAAAATTACAATATTCCTAGGGGTACCAAAAACCGAAATAAATTCCTTGGACATAAAGAACCCTCTCAGGGGACTCGCAATACAGTATATAATTAAACGACTATGATTAGGAGACCTAGTGCTCCAAAGTGAGCTAGTCATTTTACACCCAGAGAAAAGACTCCCATGAAGATCTGCAGGGCTGTGCTTAGGTAGGAGTTCAGTAGGCAGAATTAGCATGTCTATCAAATGAGGACCAATTTCAAGGACTTCTTGAATCCAGATGAATAGGAATGAAAAAGCAAGCATGGAAAAGGTAAAGGGACAACATCCAATCAACCTTGGGATCAACGTAAAACCAAAGTTCATCTTCTGAGAACCTGGTGAGGATGAAAAATGTAGATAGGTTTAACCGAGATTACGTTTTTGCAACTCGAGCAAAAAAGGTTTAGCTGATCCTTGCTAAATATTTGTGCCATAAGTGTAGCCGTTTGTCTTTGTCAAGTATGGGATCAGAAGACAGATCCAAGAATAGAAGCTTCTTTATCTTAAATACAAAGTGGCTCCATTCTCTTTAAAGTAATTGCAAAAGGGCATGAATTCTTTCATTCTACCTTGTTTTGAGTATTTTTCTCCTATCTGGTCTTCAGCTGCTGATTCTCATCTTAATTTGTTGGACAGAAACTTACGGTCAATAAAATTTCTTATTCCTGAGCTAGATATTAATCTTTGGCACCGTCGTTCAATTGGTTCATTATGCATGTTGCATAATATTTTTCATGATTCTGACCATCCTTTACATTCAAATCTTCCTGCACAATTCCATCCTGTTCATAATACTAGGCAGGAGGTTAATTCTAATAGCCAGGAATTCTCCATCATGAGGCTCAATACTACACACTATTCTAGAAGTTTTATTCCAGCTGTGGAATGATCTTCCTAATCGGGTAGTTGAATCAGTAGAACTTCAAAAGTTCAAAGTTGCAGCAAATGTTTTTATGTTGAATAGGCTGACATAAGTCTTTTTATAGTTTATATATGACATATCTGTTTTGACGTTAACGTTTGTAGAATGATTTATTGTTAATTTGTTCGCATTTCCTTTTCTCACTGGGCTATTTTTCCTTGTTGGAGCCTTTGGGCTTAACATCTTGCTTTTCAAACAAGGGTTGTAGCTTGGCTAGTAGTAATAATAATAATAATAATGGCATTTAATTCAGCAGTAAGCAAGCACTCCAGAGTTAATCATTGGCAGTGTCGTTCTTTGGGAGGTAAAATAGCTATCAAAGGTCTTTCGTAATTACAGCTATCTTCTTCACAAACAAATCCGGCCCAAGGGGGTCTCAATAATCCTCTTCAAATCAAGACCTAGAACTAAACATTTCCTTAAAAAGCTGGGGATCTTCCCACAGGTTTCAGCTTCCCTATTCAACAATTCTAAAGACAAAATTTGTTTACTGAAGACGAAGACACACAAAAGTTCCTCTGCGGCTAAAGAATGGGCCTTAAAATATTTCATTTCCAGGTAAGCAAAGTAAGGGTACTGAGAATTTCAAATGGTCGAGACCTTATGGATAGTTTTCTGAACAGAATCAATGAGATTGGTTAAACAGAGGAGCTATATAAAAGGCAAGACAAGTCTTCTACCACCTGTGCAACTCCTGAAGCATCCTTCATGGTAATTAGGAAGCCAAACTGGATCAAAGTTTTATGTCCGCATTGCCCCAGCCTAAAGAAATCAGACCTTTTAGAAGATCGAGAAGTTCTTACAGAACTGATGTATCAAAAGAATGGCTGTGAGTTTTCCTAAACTGCTCGAGACGTAAGAATTCTACCTAGGGAAGACCAGTAAAAACTATAGGACCAGGACATGCAGAGGTACGTTATCATCACGACCAGCAAAATAGGTGCCCTTAGCTGTAGTCTTGAAATTACAGGAGGGGCAGCAGGGATACCAGCAGGAATTTTTGAAAATAAATAACATTGGGTACAGTCAATTGTTCAGAATTCTTAAATACGGTACAATGTAAAATAGGAAAAGGGGTCATAAAAGGGAAGCAAATTACAAACCAACTGATCTAGTCTTTTACATATGCTATTATATCTACAGTAAAAGCTATGAATGACTATAGTCCATTTCTTTTAGCGATGCAGATTTGCACCGACTCGCAGAAGTGCCCTTTTAGCTAGGAAAAGTTTCCGGATCGCTGATTGGTTGGACAAGATAATTCTAACCAATCAGCGATCAGGAAACTTTTCCGAGCTAAAAGGGCACCGCCGCGAGTCGGTGCAAATATGCATCGCTAAAAGAAATGGACTATAGAGCACGAGTACAAAACCTTTTTGGCCACTCAGGCCAAATCCTCAAAAATATATCTACTCATGGGCCACTAGATTTTACATAAAATAAACATAAATTTTACATAGAAAAAAAAAAAAAACATAGTTGCTTGCTCACCTCCTTTGTTTTAACACAGATCCATGCACAGGCTTTATACGTTAGAGTGGTTACCAGTCTTAAAACAGACTAAAAATTTTTATCACCTATCCTCCAGCATTTGTTTGTTCTGGTTGAGCAGACTACGTTTGTTCACCTTTGCATTTACAGCCAAATAAGCTTGTATAGATGGCAGCTTTGTTTCTCAAATATTGAAATGGGTTTCGCTAAACATATATAAAAGTTCAGCAAATACCCTTCATTATAATTGGTACGAAGGCTGTCATTATTCTGAAGATTATTTTGTTAAGTTGTGCTTTAAATTCTACTACATCACGAGATACAGGAAACTGAATGAAGAACATCAAATCATTGACTTTTTCTAATTCTGTTGTTCAGTATTCATGTCTACTGCATACAATAACTTTTTCCCCCACACACACGTTTGTATTTTGAGAACTGTCCTTACTCTCCTTTACCCGAGTGACTGAAACAATATCAGTTTACATTAAAAAACTATCACATATCTAGTTGGGAAATAATTTGGTTGTTCCCTTCAAGTTATTCAAACGACTTGTGAGATCGACAGGAAAAGGCAAATCACAGAGTCGACATAATGATCTCCATTTCCTCAGGAAGAATCACTCATCTTTGTAGTGTGTTTCCGCTGCTTAACCACCTTACCATACACAAGTAAAAAATGCTAAATTCCCATTTCTGCCTCAATTTCATGAAGAAATTGCTTGAACTGCTAATAATGCAAAGCTGAAAGAGACAATGGCATTTGCGGTAGAAACTACAACTTGCATTACTTGATCGAATTCCAATTCTTATACAACAAAATTTGATGTATTATTCAAATAAATAGTTTGTTCTACAAAAAAGGTCTTTAACTAATAACTCCGCCAATCCATACTGCTTGCCAATCATTGCAGGAGCAGACACAGTTGTTGTACAGTACTGTACCAACTGACTTGTCCAAATTTAACCCATTCTAGAAATTTGTTCTAAAAGTCCATTAAGTATATCCCTACCAGTTTTCTACCCTTTCAATGAACAGAACCCTACATGTTCCTCATTCACAGAAAAATGTTGCATCGCACACAAATCCAAGAAGTTTTGCTGTAGATATGACGCCAATAGCTTCTAAGTAGCTAGGGAGATAAAAACATTGTTTCTTTCTCCTATAACTGGTCTATTACATAATCACCATAAGCTAAAGCTAGTCAACTGAAGGACAAAGGCCTCAGACATGTCCTTCTACTCGTGTCTGTTTACACCGTAAAATTTTCCTAGCTTGACAATCCGTAGTTTTTCCTTTTTTCAACCTCTAGGGATCCAATCCGTTATTCTATTGTCTGACATCCTCATTACACGTCCTGCCCATATCCATTCTTTTTCTTACGTGTTGTTAGAATATCCTGTACTTTAGTTTGCTCTCGTATAATGTTGCCCTTTTTCTGTATCTCAAGTGTTATTCCCATCATGTATATACATGTACAAATATACATGTATGTGTGAGTGTTTGTGTCTTCTTGTCATTGTTGTTCTATCTCATCTTTTATAACCAGCTCACTATCTTAAATCCCTAATTTCAAGACCATCTTCAAACACACAAGCTGCGGAGATGAGAGGTGAACGTGTATAGCTTGTCTGCAATGGGGTATATTGATACCACTATCTACTCAAGATAGAATCAATTTTATTATACTGTATCAATAAATTTGAATGATGAATATCACTACTCCCTTTTAGGATAAAGATTAAATGTAATTAGAGACAGATGTGGAACATCTTGAATGTTCAAGGTCTTTGACATTCTGAACATATTGTTGCATATCAGTAGGACAAGACCTTTGGCTACTGGCATCTGCAAAACTGTATCATGTCTGTAAACCAGTGAACTGCATTCATCTATCAGATATTTTCTAGTCACATATAGAGAAATACTGTGTATTACCAAATCAGTGTGGATAGGGAACATGTCATGATAACTCCACAGCAAGGTAATCCCTGCTGTAAATAGCCAATTCCTAAGACCTAAAATAGTACAGTAGGTGCAAGTTATGTTTTTAGTTCACATTTTCTGTATACTGTATTTTCCTTTTCTTCTGATACTTTTTGTTTTACGAATATCTGACCTAAACCAGGGTCAGCTCTTATACGATACACAACATACACAACCGAAATTAAGGTCACCCTACAATTTTGATCTACAGGACAATATACAGCACCTTCCAATGTGTGTACACATTTCTGGAACTGACTAATATTAAAGTTTGCTTTTCCTTCCATGGATTGCATCATGAAGTTAACAAAGAGGAACACACTCTGCAGATAGGAAAAACATCAAAGGACCTGTGAGAACAATCCTTCAGGTAGTGAGAAGTGAAAGTAACCTGTCTCTTCCAGACATTCGCTTTATGTACTGTACCTGCATTGCCAAGATTTTTGCAGAATGTTAGATGTTTCTCCCAGAGATTTATAATCTCTCAGGAATGTGTCATGTAACCAGAAAGGGATTGGGTTCTTTGTTACTTTCTTCTTTTGTCTGGTACTGACAAACAAGTTAGAAATGCCTGGATGGCATGGTTTGTTTGTATGGTGTTTTTACGTTACTGTACATGGAACCAGTGGTTATTCAACAACGGGACCAACGGCTTTACGTGACTTCTGAACCACGTCGAGAGTGAACTTCTATCACCAGAAATACACATCTCTCACTCCTCAACGGAATGGCCGAGAATTGAATCTGCGACCACCGAGGTGGGACGCAAACACCATATCGACCATGCCACTGAGACACTCTGGATGGCAAGGTGCAGTCCACTTTACATGAAGACAGACTGTCTGCACAGGACATAATAGCAAGCTGTCAGTCATCAGTTACCTACTTGATTGATGATATGGAGGAGGAAACAAACTGATTGTTATAATAGATAGATTTTGAGTCATGGCTGCAAATTCTTTTGCAAAGGAAAATGACATATCTCTCCACTCCTTGGAGTGAGACACAAGATAAGATAGATAATGAAGCTTGCTCACCCACTTCGATGATGCCAGGTCACGGAGGAGTACTGTCTTTAGCATTAGGTCTGTCCGTAGAGGGATTCATAAGGTACCTCAGAAGCTATATCACTGTCCAGTCAGGGGTCTGATTTCCCGAGGTGGACAGAATTGCTCAAACCTTTTAATCAAAACCAAAAGCTCCCACAAGGAGGAGAAGTCAATTCCCTAGACTAAACACTTGGCTCAAGTCTGAGCGATATCCTTTCATTGCCATGACAGAGAGGTTTCTCCTTCTGTAGGTAAAGTAAAAAGGGCACAATCAAGGGAATAGTGGCATCGAGTGGAGCAATGTCCCTTTAAAAGGCACCAATCACAGCGCAGGGAATAGAGAAGTTTCTCCTTCTGCAGGTAAAATAAAAAGGGCACAATCAGGGGAATAGTGGCATCGAGTGGAGCAATGTCCCTTATGTCCCTTTAAAAGGCACCAATCACAGCGCAGGGAATACTTTGCCTAGTAGACTGCTGTTGAAAACTTTTGGAAATACAGTATTCTTTACGTTGCTTCGCAGTGTCTCAAAAAACCCTTCTTTCAAAGAGGATGCTGGATAACCACCCATAAAGGCAGGCAATGAACCTTTTCAAGGAAGGGTGAGGCGATTTGCTAGAGTCGCAGAATTCGTCTCTGGATGAAAATACTGCGGGTTGGATCAAGGCCTTGTCCATGACAACATACCGAAAACAACACTGTAGTAATCTAACCGGATTCCCAAATTGTAGCAAAATTCTAACAGCAGCTCCCTAAAGGGATAATCTGGGCTCGAATCGGCCACGTAACACAGGAGTCCGATTCCCATGAAATGAGCCCATCAAGAGACTAGAGTGAAGAGAAGAATAAACACTTGTGGAGCTGTCGACAGGCCAAAGCACAGCACTTTGAACTGAAATAATTCTTCCTTGAGAGGAAACTGCAGATATTTCCTTGATCTCAGATGGACTGGGATCTGGATGTATCGCATGTGTCTTAAAGGTCTATGGACAACAGTAAGTCATTCTGATGAATTGCCTGGAGAATTGTGCTGGGAATTTCAATCTTGAACAAGGTCTGTAGGATGAGCAGATTCACACGAGCAAGGTCTATGGAGAGTCGCAGACCTTCTGTCAGTTCCTCCACTAGAAAGAGGTTGCTGAAGAAACCTGGGGACGCATGCAAGACTTCTTTGGTGGCTTCTCCAGCATCTCTTGCCCTTCTTCTTGTAAAAGGTCCATCTGGGAACCCATTAAATAGAATGATGGGACCATCAGTCTACTTCAGAGGAGGGGGTTAACCCTTGAACGGGTCATCCCACGATACCCTGAACGAAGCACCTCTACCACCCAGGGCTTTACCCTTTAGAACTAACACCTTGTCCAATGACTTACAGCCATCCCACACTGGTGAAGAGTTGGGGGGACATGCCATCCCCAATGGGCACAGTGAAATCCTCAGTTCCTTCTGGAAGAAGGATCATCTCCACATAAAAAAGAAAGACGAGATCCATCTATCTTTTTTTACTGTAGTGTGTGGCCCCGTTCGGTCAGAAGACGACGCTGGGGTGTCTGCTTTAGAGATGATGATCTAGGCAACTGCTCAAATGAAAAAGGTAGCCAGGCCTGACTTCTATTTCTGTACATGGGAAGTGTCAGGTGGTCTATAAAAGTGTTTCTCAGGGCTAATGCATGCTTACCAGACACGAGTCGAGCAAACTTAGAAGAGACAGTGTCCCTCCTTTTGAGGATGCAATTACCCTGAGATGAAAGCACACTGGCGAAGCATGAAAACCTGACATGGACGCAGCCTTTAGATTTTGCAACTGGGGGTTTGAGAAGGAAGGCAGCTGTTTTATGCCAAAGTCGATCACTGGAAGTGCCCGGTGTCAGGGCAGCTACATCCGGATCCATTGGCAGGGGTTGGGAGGCGGTCCTGTAGGAATCTAAAACTCATGCTGACGGAGAGAGCAGGAGAAGGTAGCCCTGACAAGCTACTCATCCCAAGGGAGTTTTTTTGCATCGAAAATTTGTTTACTCAACAACGCTAAAGTATCTATAGCTTGGTAAGAGAGAGGAATATCAAACTTATGATGGGAACTCTGTGGTTCCGGGAAGATCCATAAGACAGCATCTACCAGCAACAGGAGTAAGAGTGGTTTCACCAAGGCCGTTAATACGGCAAAGACGAATTATTATTTTCATAAAATGGATGAACTGAAGGATGATATGGAGAAGAGGTTTGTGGGAAGAGGATGCCATTGATAGAAGGCATTGGAAGGGGCGATCAGGCAATCGACCCCTTAATGTAGGGAAAGAAAATTTTCATAAAACTGGATGCTTCACCTGAACCCGCGGCTGGAACTTCCAGAGGAGTAACACTTGTCACCTCAGAGGAATCTGCTGCAGTAGAATGTTCCAGAGAATCTTCTATAACTATAGTGGAAGAAGGGCCTGGAGAAGTATATCTAAACCTAGACACTCACTGACAACGTTGGTTCTTGTTTAGAATAGTTCTGGAATTCTTATTCTTTCCTCGAACGTCTTTTTGTTCACTCCGAACCTCTGACATAATAGGAGTGGAGAGAAGGATCGAGAAAAATCATAAGGGGAAGTCTACCTTTACGGTGAAACCAATTCATTAAAATGAAGTGGAGGAATAGTGGGTTTTTCCTTCAACTCAAGGTTCTGTTCTATGCCTATGGGATACATAAGTTCATGAAGAACTAGGTCTCTGACACTTATGTGCTGGTGGCATATGATACTAGAAAGCAGGAAGAATAACTTCCAGAAACGGAGAATTAGGATCCGCACCATTTTCTATCACTAGATTGAGGCCAGGATCTAAAGTCTTACATTAATAATTAACTACTATACTGTAATCTGAAGGTTTTGAAAGGTGAATTACTGACGAGCGTTTGCCATCCTCAAAGAAATACTGGAGGTGAAGTCAAAGCCCTGGATGTGCAGAAATGGATAATGGCGGGAAAGCGCATTCAGCACGCAAACAGGACGCGTAAATGAGGTGGCGCGTTCATATAGATGAATTAGCAGGCGCTTTTCTGAAGCTTTGCGAGAAAGCATAAGCAGGAGTTGTTTCCGAGACTGCAGATGTACTGATAAGTTAGCACTAACATAAGGACGTTAAGATATAATCTGTTAATCTTTTCGTCCAAAAAAATTTCTAGGGGAATGAGATGTCGCTGAATCTGTTAAACCCTGTAGGATAATACAAACAGCTGAGGATTTTCTAGGAGGATGTAGTGATATGTGCACTACCTGTATAGGAGAAACTTCTGAGATGAAAGAGAAGTCTCCTTGGTTCCCGCCCAATCTGAAATAAATAACTGCTTCTACAAGCTTAACACACTCAGAGATGGAGAACAAGCATGATTCTCGAACTCAATATCAGAGGCATTATCCTCAGCTGGAATAAGGGGAGATGCTTAAGGGTCGTGATCTCCAATGGTATTATCAGCCTCACTAATGACAAGAGAGACTACACCAATAAACTCATGTACACAAAGTCAGTTGCCATCCTTTGTTAACGGCGTTTCAACAAACTACGATAACAAAGGATCAGACAGGAATTTCAGGATTGGAAAAAGACGACTTTAGCATCTTGCCTGGCTTCGAGGAAAAAGCCAATGAGGGGAACAATCCCGTTGAGCCTTCCCTTTCCTACAGCTCGTATACTTCTGTTAGTAGTAGGACACCCACTCCCGACAAACATCACAAGGGGAGTTGTTTAATTTGTATCTTTCCGTAGCATATTAGGCTCATGAAGATGCCGCCCCAAAAGGGACCTTCAAGACCGTTACAGATTCGCACAGACACGAGCTTTAACACTTATTCCAAGAATAAGAAGAATCACACAAAGCACCGGAGGAAGGTTAGTAACGGACGACAGTACGTTGTTGCAACTAAAAGCAAGTAAGAATGCATACGCCAACGACCCAAACGTACAATGTTGCCAACCCACAATAAAATGATGTACCCGAACAATGTTGCCCGACCAACAATAAATTTGTCAATCTGGTCATTACAAATGCTACGCCCAAGCTATCCACAATAGATGACAAAGGTTTGTATCCTAGTAGGAACAAACTAGGTTTAGGTACAGGTACTCAACTACTGTATTTCCCACAGTACTGTAGACTCAAATTAAAAAGTTCATGCTAGTCCTCAGAAATCTTGACAGGAAAATATGTACAGCACATGAAAGGGAACTAAAGAAAGACAAAGACTTCATTGATTGGAAAATCCCATGCTTCTCAGTTAAAAGTCAACTAGCATAATTATATTACACACTACATTGCTCATCACCTTCAAATGACCATAGCACAAAGTTCTAATACTAACAAAAGAGCTACAAATTGATCACAACACTTCTAGTTAGCACATTGTTTTCTGCGATGATTATAATTTGGACCATTCCTTGAGAAAATCTTTTTTTTATCCTTCCAAAAAGCTTTATTTCAATAATTTTGGTAGTACCTCAGGCAAGTGTTTACCTCTTATACTGGAGAATGTCCCTAGTTTTAGTTAATGTTTATTTGATTTTTACTAAAACCTGCTACAAAATCCAACGCAGTACCAAGGAGCTTCACTGTCTTTACTGTACAACTATGGGACTATCCCTCAAAAAGTGTCAATCTATTCTGATGTCAACATTGTAAGTCTGTGGGTGAACAACTAAGACCATAGGCAAACCTGTAAAGTTAAAAGTAGCTATTGCCTAGCTTAACCCTTTTACCCCCAGGCTATTTGGAACTTTCCAACCCTTAACCCCCGAGGGGTTATCTTTCCCCAGCACATTTTGCTGTATATATTTTTTAAATTGCTCTGACAGCCTTAATTTTTGTCATAGAGAGGTCAGGTTGGTCTCATTCTCTTGGAAAATGCCTGAAGTTTCTCAAATAATTTGCAAAAATTTGCCAAAAAAAATGTAAATAGCAGTTTTTTGCAAGGACGTAACGGTACGTCCATGGGGGTAAAGGGATGAGTTTTGTGAAACGTACCAGTACGTCCTTTGGGGGTAAAAGGGTTAAGCACTGACCACTCGTAAGATGTATGGTCGTCAATGGCATTTCCCAATACCTTGCCTCCGCCACTCACGAGCACCCTTTAAACACCTTTAACGGCATAAAATATTCAAACAAGCCTATAGTTATTGATTCTTTGGATTCACCAGGCCTCTAAACATACACAAATACCATTTATCTATTTATGATATTTTATAGATGTGGATATTTCAACATTTTCAAGATCCACATAGGATATTATTATTATTAGCTACGCTACAACCCTAGTTGGAGAAGCAAGATGCTATAAGTCCAATGGCTCCAACAGGGGAAAAATAGCCCAGTGAGGAAAGAAAATACGGAAATAAATAAAACGATTCAATTAATATTGAATAATTAAAAAATATCTTGAGAACATCAACAAACTTAAAACAGATATTTCATAAATAAACTATAAATAGACTTATGTAAGACTGTTCAACATAAAAACATTTGCTGCAGCTTTGAACTTTTGAAGTTCTACCCATTCAACCTTCCCGGATTAGGAAGATCATTCCACAACTTGGTCACAGCTGGAATATAACTTCTGGAGTACTGTGTAGTATTGAGCTTTATGAAGGAGGCCTGACAATTAGAATTAACTGCCTGCCTAGTATTAGGGGGAACTAACCTACTTGGCAGAAAAAATTAGAATTAACTGCATGCCTAGTATTACGAACGGGATGGAATTAACCTACTTAGCAGATAAATTGAAGTGTAGTTTTATAAATTACACACATACAGAGGACCCTTAACTTCCAAACATTAAGTTACAAACACAAATCCAACTGAAATATACTGTAATAAAGAAATATTGTAATAAAATATGATTTATTACAGTAAGCAAAATTACATTAGCAATAACCCGATATTTATTTCATATGTAACAAGACTACTTATAGTTTTTTGTACCTGGAAATCTTGGGCACTGCAGTAAGGTTAGGCCTACCCCAGGCCAAAATCTAACAAAATTCAACATACAAACAGATTCCGGGAAGCTATCGTGATTCTAAGTTAAGTACCTACTGTACATTATATATACTAAACGCTCCTTTCCTCAAACGTTTGGCAGAAAGAATATTTTTCTTCCCAAGATTGCAGGATGGCTCTCAATGGAGCGGTTTTGGTTTAGAAGGAAGATAATTTTAACAAGTTAAGGAAGTTAAGACAGTTAAGCAAGAGGTCAAAGCGAGCAAACGAGACATAAAAAGAGACCCCCACCACTTCTTGGTCACAATTATCATCATCGTTACTACTAGCCAAGCTACAACCATAATTGGAAAAGAAGAATGCTTTAACCCTTACTGCTCCAACAGAAAATAGCCTAGTGAGGAAAGGAAATAAAGTAACATAGGATAGTGTACCTGAGTACCCTCAAGCACGAGAACTCTATCCCAAAATAGTGGAAGTAAGGAAAATAGTTCAGTGCAGAAAGTTAAAAAGGAAACATAGAATAGTGTGCCCGAGTGCCCTCCAGCAAGAAAACTAATTGAAAACAGAGGAAGTAAGGACTCTTAACATGGAAAATAGCTCAATGAGGAAAGGAAATAAGGAAAAAAAATAATGTGCCTCCGTGTACCCTCAAGCATAAGAACTCTAACCAAAGACAGTGAAAAGACCATGATACAGAGGCTATGGCACTACCAAAAACTAAAGAACTATAGTTTGATCTTAGTGTCCTTATCCTAGAAGAGGTGCTTACCAGAGCTTAAGTCTCTTCTATCGTTAACTAGTGATAAGTACCCACTGAACAGTTACAGTGCAGTAGTTAACCATTTAGAGGGTACTAGATGAGATATTGTAAAGATTGGGAAACGGCAGTATGGATTCATGAGGAAGAGAGGGACTGTGGATACCATCTTTATAGTAGGGTAATTACAGAAAAAGACGAGAGAGAAACCAGGAGCTCTTCTATACTTGTGTAGATTTAGAGAAGGCTTAGGATAGAATACCAAAAGAAGAAATGTTTTGGCGTTTGAGGCGGAAAGTCCCAGAGAAAATGGTCAGAATGGTAGAGATGATTTACAAAAGAGCAAAGACAAAAGTAATAACAGCTGTTGGGAGAACATAAATGTTTGAAGTTAAGTGTTGGTTTACACTAGGGGTCAGCACTAAACCATTTATTTTTCTGTTGGTTTTGGATGTAAGTGAACTTAGTGAAGGGATCAGAAATGAAGTTGCGGGAGTTGCTACATGCAGATGATTTAGTGATTACTGCTGAAAATGAGGAAGAATTAGAGAGAAGGGTGGTAGAGTGGCAGGAGGCTTTGGAAAGGGTAGTTTAAATGTAATGTGGATAAGACTTAAGTTATGGTGAAATGTAATTAAGATAAAGGCAGGATAGCCATACATGAAAGTAGAGTAGTAGTTATAAAACAAGTAGAACAATTTAGATATTTGGGATCTACTATAAATCAGGAGGGACGATGTGAGGCTGAAGTTGAGAACAGGATAAAAGCAGCATGAGAAAAGTGGAGGGAGATAGAAGGAGTGGTATCTGATAGGAAAATATCAATCAAGATAAAAGTCAAGACCTATAGCACAGTAATACGACGAGTGTTAATGTATGGATCAGAAACTTGGGCTTTAAGATAAACAGAGAAAGCAAAGCTTGATGGGAATGCTAAAATGGATTAAGGGAATACCACTTTTTGGAAAGGGATGAAATATGAAGAATGCCAGGTATAGTGAAGATTACAGAGATAAGTGTGTCATGAGTGAGATGGTGTGGGCACGTGTTAAGGATGGATGGTGAGCAGGGAGCGAGGAGAGTTTGCGAGGAACCTGTTAGGGGGAGATTAAGAGGGCAAACTAAGGTGAAGGATGATAGAGAGAGAAGAGGTTTGGTGGAAGAGGTTGGAGAGGCCGCATCAGGCAACCGACCCCTTAATTGTAGGGATAACGGTGGGGAAGTAGTGGTAGCTACCCTCGAGTGAAGAATTAGTACAATACCAAATGAATCTACCAACCAGCACCCGATGCTTGAATTATGCTTCCAAATTAGTGCATGATGGAAATTACGGGGCACTAAGTTGTACACAATCAAAATTCAAAGTATGATTGTAAGTAGGTCAAGGACAGTGGCTCCTCAACTTTCAGATCTTTGCATTGATGATGTTTAATTCTTGATTGCAAACTTACTTCCAAGATACATATTTGGTTGGTTTAAAAATTGGCTGATAAAAAATGTCGTGAGATTTTCAGTGATCAGTCTATCCTGAAGAATTTTTTTCAATTCTTTAATTCTACCTTGCTTTGAGTATTGTCCTCATGTCTTTTCTTCAGTTGCTGACTCGCATCCTAATTTGTTGGATAGAAACTTGAGGTCTATGAAATTCCTAATTCCAGATCTCAATATTATTCTCTGGTGCCATCGTTCAGTTAGTTCTTGAACTCTATGCGATCACATTTCTAAAGAGATTTATTTCAACCACACAGACCTACTTTAATATTGCCTCGTTAGGATGAGAATGACCCAACCTAATGCAAAATTGAACAACAGTCAGCATAAACCCGAGAAGCAAAATTACAAGGACTGTGATACAGAACTTAATACATGGTAAATCATACTTCATATAAGCAGGGAAAGTATGCCCAAAGTGAAAGACGTCTTTTTTTTCGGTGGTTAACTGCACTTTGCAAGTGACTAGAATTCTAGTAACCCTTTTACCCCCAGGCTCTTTGGAAAATTTCCAACCCTTAACCCCCAGGGAATTATTTTTTTCCCCAGCACATTTTGCAATATATTTTTTTTTTTTCAAATTGCTCTAACAGCCTTAATTTTTGTCATAGAGAGGTCAGGTTGGTCTCATTCTCTTGGAAAATGCCTGAATTTTTTCAAAAAAATTATCAAAAATATGAAAAAAAAAAAAATTCTATAGCATTTTTTTGCAAGGACGTACCGGTACGTCCATGGGGGTAAAGGGATGGGTTTTGTGAAACATACCAGTACGTCCTTTGGGGGTAAAAGGGGTAACAAGCCCGACTGATAAATACGAGGGCAAACACACAGTGTTCTCTTTCGCTAGTTTGGATCTTGCTAAATTCATTACATTGAACTGGTATAAAGTGCAAAACCATTTTCCCACTTTTTACCAAAAGCAAAGACTACTTTTCATACCACTTTCACAAATGTAATTTCCAAAATAGTTGAAGAAATCAAATTCCTTTACTGTCTCCAGATCTATCAAATCAGTCTTTTAGTTTAAGGCTTTTTTTGATAAGATTTATAATATCCAAAGGCAAATAACTATGGGAGGGGTTTCCTCAGTTACCCAATGATAACATCCTTTTTAGGCGAGGCTTAGAAATAGATGGACGGATGGTTTTCAAGTTTAGCCACCGACCTTTCAGTGAAAAAAGAGCTTCCTCATTTAGAGATGACAAGTTTTACTTTATCAACATTTACAATCTAAGGCCGAAACTTTTTTGTGGTGGCCGATGTGGTAACGTCCGTAACTGGCAATCAGCAGACTGGGGTTCGAGTCCCGCTCAAGCTCATTACAGTAGTTCCTTTGGTTGCTACCTCACCCTCCTTGAGAGCTAAGGAAGGGGGGCTTGTGGGAGCCTACAGGTATACCTGCAGAGTCATCAGCAGCCATTGCCTGGTCCTCCTTGATCCTAGCATGGGTGGAGAGGGGGTTTGGGCACTGATCATATGTATACGATATATGGTCACTCTCTAGAGCATTGATCTACTTGATAGGGCAATGGCACTGTCCCTTGCCTCTGCCATTCATAAGCGTCCTTTAAACACATTAGCCAATGTGTGAAGTTTACCATGTTATCAAAGTAACCAAGTTAAACCAATATTTAATGATACAGTATTTGCATTCTGAAGTTACACAATACACGGGGACCCGTGACACGGTGAGAACGTGGAACAGTACATTTGGTTAGGATGCAGCTATATAACAATAAAAAACACATTAGAACTAAGCCCGTTTTTTTTTTTTCTCGTATCTTGTGATATGCCCATCAATTGTACAACAACCACTCCTTTTTATTATTGCTCAGTTTTGCATTAATTATGGTTATTGTGGAACTTGCACTAATATTTTGTAATTTCTTAGGTCCACCAGTTAACCATCTTGACTGTTAATCTGACTCTACAAATTCTGACAAATTCCAAGAGATTGACCATACTTCTGGACTGTTTACCATCCTAATTTCAATTTATAAATTTACTAAAATGTCTGATTACTGATGAAAAGGATTTATTTTCAGTTTAATATTTCAAAATCTTATTTCTATCAGATTTGATAATTTGTACTTTTATGAATAAATAATTAAATTTTAAATGTAAAAGATAGATGTTTATAACTTCTTAACAAACATTAAATTCATTTCTAAGAAAAAATTAGTAAATTCTTAATAAAATAATAGGGTGGAATCAAGTATTAAAAATCTTTAAAAGGAAATTTCATTTAATTACACTGAATAAATTCATACACAGAACAAAAAAGGGAACTACAAACTTCCTGAATTTATATAAAAAATTATTATTATTATAACAGGCTAAGCTTTAACCCTAGTTGGAAAAAGCAAGATGCTATAAGCCCAAGGGCTCCAACAGGGAAAATAGCCCAGTGAGGGAAGGATATAAAGAAATAAAACTCCAAGTGAAGTAATGAAAAATTAAAAATATTTTAACATACATGAAGATACTTAAAAAGGTTAAAAAAAATAGCCATGGACAAAATGGTAAAATAAATAATTAAAAATTTCAAATAGTTTCCAGGCACATTCAACATTTTAATTGAAAAAAAAAAAATGCTTTAATACTGTATTCAAAGGGATTATGGGTTGTGACTGCCATTAACAGTATCCATGACGATATATACTGTTTTTTCAAAGTCAAATACTAATTATTTAATATCCAAGTAGGTGTAATTTTTCCCAGCAATTTCATGAACATACAAACTGCGGGATTAAAAAAGCATCGAAGACCCAAATAAGACCCGACAATATTCTAATCCTACCCAACAACAACCACTGACACTTAACATCAAACTCTATATGCTACAGTACAATCAACAGCTTACGCAGTAAATTTTACCCAGTGCATCATCTATAAACATCAACCCGGTAACATTCCCTCAACCTAGCAAAAGGATACCATCATCAAGACTATCATTTGAGGGCTTTACCCAAATCGCTACAACGATATCCTTAAGATGACTTAGGGAAATAATCAAACATCTTATTTGAATGACACACTAAGTTATAACCTTTCTATTTACAGCTCAATACAATTTGGTTATATCCAGTATTCTGCATAAAAGGTGAAGCATTCACTAACTATTTCTAGCACAGGTAACTGAGAGGCACATAGGGGTATTAGCACACAAACCCCCCAACAACGACACACTGACATAGGTAAGGTTAGGTAGGGGGTATCTAAAAGCTTTCTTTTCCTATACGTAAGCCAGAGTAGAATTCAGCATATCACATGCTACAGGAAATACACACACTATATACATTGCTTCGGTCACTGCACATCAATAGTAAACATTATAACATGACCTTCCCCTAAGCAAACCTACGGTGCCATCCTGACTTATCAGGGGACCAAGGCCTGTACTAACCGCCTCGCTTAAACCGACCCGTACGCTGTGGTCTTATCAAAATCTCCGACAGCCACACGGGTAAAATCACACCATACCCTAACCCACAATTAATACCTAAACTATGATTAAGATGGGTAATTAATCTACAAAAATTGGCAGGCCTTCTAGTTATCAAGTAAACAGATACATTACATATTGCCAAAACATTAAACCTATGATGTCAATGGGTTAATATTTGTAGCCTAGCCTAAAGCCTCCGTTCTAAATAGGGTATTTATCCTGCATGGCATGATATACATTAGCCTTGCATATAGTTTTAAGGCCAACTGTAAAAATATTGGGACCGTAAAGAGGTTCAAAATAATTACACAAGCCTACTGAAAAATAATAGAATTCATGTAAAATAAGTTGAGACGTGCAAAATTAGAAACCCATGTCTATGACAAATCCAATTTATTGTGAAAAACGTTAGTAATCAGCTGCAAAATATAATCTCCATGAGAAAATAATGTAAATACCCAAATAAGGATTAAGTCATGACCTTCAGTAACGCGCCACATTGACACGAACAGAAAACACAGAAATGTTCTTTAAAATAAGAGCGCACATGGTTAATGAATAAAAACATTAAACGATTAATACTACCTGCTTAAATATACTGTACAACAAGTAAGTTAATACAACAGAAATGAGCATGAACAATGTATTGAGACATACCAAATGTAATGGAAAACTAACTTTTTTAATAAAAAACACAACACAATAAAACACAGAACGCACACGACTCCTCAAAACCGATGTCCTCCCAATAACTATAATCAAAACCGATGTCCTCCAAATAACTATAATCAAAACCGATGTCCTCCCAATAACTATAATCAAAACCGATGTCCTCCCAATAACTATAATCAAAACCGATGTCCTCCCAATAACTATAATCAAAACCGATGTCCTCCCAATAACTATAATCAAAACCGATGTCCTCCCAATAACTATAATCAAAACCGATGTCCTCCCAATAACTATAATCAAAACCGATGTCCTCCCAATAACTATAATCAAAACCGATGTCCTCCCAATAACTATAAAGATGTAAAAACTGGGTAACAATCCTGGACATGGTTATTCAAGGATACCTTCACTTAAAGCAACATAAATGTGCACTGTGGTAATTCCCAGTCAAAGCCTCAAGATCCTCCAAAGAACAAAAATGGAGGACACTAAATTGATGATACTGACCCACTGCCCTATATTTAATGAAGGCTTAAGTCTATCAAAACCGAGACAGTGGATTACCAAACGATATATACCCAAAATCCTAGCTTATGCATGTACGCTGACCTAAACCCATTACAGAATGTCCTCATCTTACGAGAAGCTGTTGGTCAAGTCAAATTTTGGCCTAGGGTAGGCCCAATCTGAATCCCCTGCCTATGATTTTCCGCTACAAAAGTCAACAAATAGTTGGGTTTTTTGGGGCCCTTTCATCCATATAATAAAACACATATTGCACCGACGGTCTCCAGACTTGCCCTTAACCAAGACGATTTATACTCGATGTAAAAACAGATGCTTCCATTTCACGTAAGACATACAAACTGCGCTTTCTATACATGACAAATACCCTAATCTATTGAAGCAAATACACTGCTTTCGTTCTTTACGAGGCAAATACTGCTACCATTCTGACAACCTGTTTATATTCTATATGACACACAAACACCCTAACCTTTCAGTGAAATAAATACCCTGGGCCATCGGTCTATGACATGTTGAATTTTTTAACACGTGTCATGAAATACCCTACCGTTCTGTTATATACTGGACATAAAATATCCAAACCCTTTCGTTCTATAGGCGACATAAAATATCCTACCCCTCTTTTATAAAATGGACATAAAATACCCAAACCATTCATTCTATATGACAAACATACCCTCTCATTCCATTCTATACGAGATAAAATACCCAAAAAATTTACTTCCATAAGCGACATAAAATAACCTAACCTTTCATTCTATACTCGATATAAAATACACAAAACCTCTCTTTATACACGACACAAAACACCTTACACTTTTTGTTCTTTAGGTGACATAAAATATAGCATTTCTTTCTATTCTCGATATAGAATACACAAAACTTTTCGCTATACACACCACACAAAACAACCTACCCTTCCGTTCTATACTATACACAAGACATCCCCAACCCTTTCGTTCTGTACTCGACATAAAAGACTCAACATTTAATTCTATAAGCGACATAAAATGTCAAAATATAATTCTATAAGCAACATAAAGTGTCAAAATACTCTACCTTTCTATTCTAGATTAAAATATCCAGAAACCTTTCATTCTATCCATGATATAAAATAACATACCCTTCATTCTGTAAGATATAAAATATCCAAACCCTTTCATTTTATCCATTATATAAAATACCCTGCCCTCCCATTTTTTCCTTGATATAAAATACCCAAATCATTCCTTTCTATACTTGACATAAAATACACAAATCCTTGTTCTATACTCGGCATACAATACACAAATCCTTGTTCTATACATGACATAAAATACACAAATCCTTGTTCTATACATGACATACAATACCCTATGCTTTCATTCTATACGCGATATAAAATACCCTACCCATTCATGCTATACTTCGACACAATATTTTTTCGTTGTGTGTGGGATTTTTATAAAATATCCAACCCTTCTCTTCTACACTTATAAAATACCAAACACAAAATACCCAAAACCTTTCACTATCCTTGACATAAAATACCCAAACTTTTATTCTATCCTTGTCATAAAATATCCAATTCCTTTCATCCTATCCTTATAAAATACCCAAAAAATTCTGCGTCCCATACGTGACATAAAATACCGAATCCTTTCATCCTATCCTTGACATAAAATACCGAATCCTTTCATCATATCCTTGACATAAAATACCCAAATCCTTTCATTGTATCCTTGACATAAAATACCGAAATCCTTTCATCCTATCCTTGACATAAAATACTCAAATCCTTTAATCCTATCCTTAACATAAAATACCCAAATCCTTTCATTGTATCCTTGACACAAAATACCGAAATCCTTTCATCCTATCCTTGACATAAAATACCCAAATCCTTCGTCCTATACGTGATATAAAATACCCAAATCCTTTCATCCTATCCTTGACACAAAATACCCAAATCCTTCGTCCTATACATGATATAAAATACCGAAATCCTTTCATCCTATCCTTGACATAAAATACTCAAATCCTTTAATCCTATCCTTAACATAAAATACCGAAATCCTTTCATCCTATCCTTGACATAAAATACTCAAATCCTTTAATCCTATCCTTAACATAAAATACCGAAATCCTTTCATCCTATCCTTGACACAAAATCCCCAAATCCTTTCATCCTATACGTGACCTAAAATACCGAAATCCTTTCATCTATCCTTGACACAAAATACCCAAATCCTTCGTCCTATCCTTGACATAAAATACCCATATCCTTCGTCCTATATGTGATATAAAATACCGAAATCCTTTCATCCTATCCTTGACACAAAATCCCCAAATCCTTTCATCCTATACGTGACCTAAAATACCGAAATCCTTTCATCTATCCTTGACACAAAATACCCAAATCCTTCGTCCTATCCTTGACATAAAATACCCATATCCTTCGTCCTATATGTGATATAAAATACCGAAATCCTTTCATCCTATCCTTGACACAAAATCCCCAAATCCTTTCATCCTATACGTGACCTAAAATACCGAAATCCTTTCATCTATCCTTGACACAAAATACCCAAATCCTTCGTCCTATCCTTGACATAAAATACCCATATCCTTCGTCCTATATGTGATATAAAATACCGAAATCCTTTCATCCTATCCTTGACACAAAATCCCCAAATCCTTTCATCCTATACGTGACCTAAAATACCGAAATCCTTTCATCTATCCTTGACACAAAATACCCAAATCCTTCGTCCTATCCTTGACATAAAATACCCATATCCTTCGTCCTATATGTGATATAAAATACCGAAATCCTTTCATCCTATCCTTGACACAAAATCCCCAAATCCTTTCATCCTATACGTGACCTAAAATACCGAAATCCTTTCATCTATCCTTGACACAAAATACCCAAATCCTTCGTCCTATCCTTGACATAAAATACCCATATCCTTCGTCCTATATGTGATATAAAATACCGAAATCCTTTCATCCTATCCTTGACACAAAATCCCCAAATCCTTTCATCCTATACGTGACCTAAAATACCCTACCCTTCCCTTTTCAGCCATAACTACCCCACCATTTCATTCTAGAATTGACAGACACCCCCAACACCCATTGACAGACAGAAAATCAGACGGAAAATCCACCGGGCCTCGCCGTCAGTTGGCGAGAGAGAGAGAGAGAGAGAGAAGGAACCTCCCAGATTTGGACGACCCATACGACCGAGTTAATTACCGTTTGCAATTGCATCACACCACATACGTTAAGGACATCCATTAACCATACGTGTCGGGGGGAAAGGGGGGCGAAAGGAAGGGGAGTAGGGGGGAGGGGAGACAATAAGTAATCCCCGAAAGATAGATCTGTCATCTCATGACCTGTCTGTCCCCCCCCCCCCACCTGCAGACATATATACACACCGCCCACTCTGTGCAGCCCACCCTCGGAGGTCATTCCGAATGGGCGGTGGGGATGATAACAAGGGCGGTCCACTACATTCCCCATTTATAGGATGGAATAGGATGGATTTGGGCGATGTGAAGGGGGGAAGAATACACGAGAATACACGCCATCCAACATGGCCGCTTTTGAAGCAGACGATAAATGAGAAGGTTGGGAAACTTTACCTAATAATAACAATCTGTGGGTCGCCCGGTACACCTGTTTATCCTGCTGAATCTGCCTGTTTATCTTCTTGTTGGCTTCCTTGCGCCTCTTGTGTTCCTCGGCGTCGCCTTTCGCCCCAGCGCTACCAAAACAACCCATGACATTAGTACACTCTTGGAAGAAAGCTCCTAGCCGCAGGCAGGCGCGGACGTCCCGCGGCCCTGTCTCGTTTCCGCACCAGTTGCCTATTTTTGCGGCTGATCTCGCGCCTCACTAGGTCATGGGGGTCCTGTCTACATGTCACTGAGTGGAGTGGCAGCCACCTGGGCCATGGATGGCGGGCGATGGTCCGGATATCACTCGATCTCAGTCGTTCACCATGATCTTCATTCATCGGCACAAACTCCTTCACTGAGAGATTCGCTTCAGGGTTGCCAGTTTGGGCTTTTTTCCCGGCCCCAAAAAAACCTCAAATTTGACCTTCTGTATATAAAAACTTATCTTTAGTAATATGAAAAAACCCGAGTATTAAATACTATATTTTTCACCTTTTTCTATTAATGGGTTGACCTTTTTAAAGCCTCTGTTGATTAGAAATTGACCTTTTTCTCATTTAGAAAACCTGGCAACCCTGGCTTCAACTGCGGATCATATCCCGGCAGTCTCCCTAAAGGAACTGTGACGTCATAACCACCCTCGAATTTTAACCTTTTTTTACATCAAATATTGATCTAGGGACACTTTTCACACCCGGTTTGAGAGCAGATTAATATTTTCCTTCAATCTGGTGCCATACAAAAGTTTCCGAGGCTAAAATCATGATGATTGATATCAAGGAATTAGACTTCTAGGTCGGGATATTGCATGTTGGAACCGTCTGCGCAGAAGGGTGGGACCGTGGGACCTTAACACCTTCAAAATTTTCCTTGGGACATCATTTTCACAAACACACCCTCCCTTTCATCACAAATTTGATTTTCCTAACCTATAAAAGAAGGAATATTCCTCGAACGCGAAAAACTAGCAACGAAAAGAGGGAGGGCCAAGTATCACACCTTCGGCTCTGCCGAGTTTATCACTTGAGCATCCCCAATTCCCAACATCCCGGAGAGATGATGTGTACGACAACTTCTGACTTCATTATTAGAAAATTTCCAAGTTGCGATTAAAACCTGATTAAAGAGCATATAACCCTTTCAATATCATTATTATATTAGATTTATTCAAATGAAATCATATTCTACCGGGGAATAACCTCGGTAGGATATCCTCACACCTGGCATCGATCATACGTCCGCCAGCGTATGAAAATCCCGGAGAGATGATGTGTACGACAACTTCTGCCTTCATTATTAAAAAATTTCCAAATTAGGATTAAAACCTGATTAAAAAGCATATAACCCTTTCAATATCATTCTTATATTAAATTTATTCAAATGAAATGATATTCCACCGGTGAATAACCTTGGTAAGATATCCTCACACCTGGCATCAATCATACGTCAGCCAGCGTATGAAAAAGGACAGGTGTTGACCAATCACCAGGCAGCATATTTTGCCCGCCCCGTAGCTGTAATCACACCTGTTTTACCCGTTTCATTTATTGATATAAAAATTGCAAGAAAGAAATAAGAAATTAATAGCATAAAATAAGCACGCCGTAATGAGTAATAAACCGGGACACACGACTGGATAAATTTCCTATGAACCTTACACTCTCGCCACCTTCATTATTAATAGATGCAGTGATTCATCTGTTTACCTTCCCGCATACATACATTCTGCATTTACCGTGTATATGTATGTATGTACCTATCTCTGTACATAAGCAACAGCTCTCTAATGTACAGGAACTCTATAACAAATCCTGTATAAGTATTAACAGGTTACAAGTATCCTATTTTTTTCTAGAAAAGTAATTATATGAAGTATGTACCTATCTCTGTACATACGCAACAGCTCTCTAATATACAGGAACTGTGTAACAAATCCTGTATAAGTATTAACAGGTTACAATACATACATTCTGCATTTACCGTGTATATGTATGTATGTACCTATCCCTGTACATGCGCAACAACTCGCTAATGTATAGGAACTGTGTAACAAATCCTGTATAAGTATTAACAGGTTACAATACATACATTCTGCATTTACCGTGTATATGTATGT
>NC_090734.1:131721945-131729445 GCF_036898095.1 Palaemon carinicauda
CCATAACCAGAGATAAAGATCCAATGTAGTACTGTCTGGCCAGTCAATTGACCCCATAACTCTCTGGTGGTAGTATCTCAACGGGTGGCTGGTGCCCTGGCCAACCTACTACCTACATTGCCTTGAAACCCAGGTTTCAATGGGATGGAGAGGGGACCTATGCTCTATGTTAGGCTAAATATATTGAAGAATTTCCTAATCTAAAGCTGAAATAAACAGGGTTTTATTAATCTAAACTAAAGAGGAAAGAATCAAGTGGGAAATAAAGATTAAAGAGAGTTATTTCACTGGCTATAACAAGGCCTAAAGGTGTACATACACGTTAAAAAAAAAGCGTCAAAATTTTGATGCAAAATTTGAGTGTGTGTAGGACGTTTTGATGTTAAAAACTTTGCTTCAAATCTTTTTTTTTTTACATTAAAATGTCCTACACACTCAAATTTTGCATCAAAATTTTGATGCAAAATTTCGACGCTTTTTTTTTTTTTTTTTTTTGAACGTGTATGGGCCCCTTAAGAAGCTTAACTTAAAGTTTCAGAAGAGAGACAAGTATCCTTTTCTTTTATCATTTATTGGCGCGGTTTCTGAAGTTAACTATTTCTAAAGGAGTAAGTAATTTCTCATTCAAATTGCCAAAAAGTGCCCATTTGAATTGTAATAATGTAATGTACAAACAATCATAGCTTATTAAAATAGTAGGTTGGCCAGGGTACCAGCCACCTGTTGAGGTACTACCGCTAGAGAAAGCTATTGGGTCCTTTGAGTGGCCTGATGGTACTATATTGGATCCCTCTCTGGTTATGGCTCATTTTTCCTTTCCTTACACATACACCGAGTAGTCTAGCATATTTTTTACACATTCTCATCAGTCCTCATACACCTGGCAACACTCCAAGAGTTAACTACTGCACTGTCCAGTGGCTACTTTCCATTCGGTAAGAGTAAAAGAGACTCTCCTAGGAGGACACTCCAAAATCCAACCATTGTTCCCCTTTCTTGGGTAGTGTAGTGGCTCTGTACCATGGTCTTCCACTGTCTTGGGTTAAAGTTCTCTTGCTTGAGGGTACACTCAGACTCACTATTACTTGGTATTTGCCTGAACAAAGAATATTCAGTTATTATTATTATTATTATTATTATTATTATTACTTGCTAGGCTACAACCCTATTCGGAAAAGCAGGATGCTATAAACCCAGGGGCTCCAACAGAGAAAATAGCCCAGTGAGGAAAGGAAACTTAAGGAAAAAGAAAATATTTCAAGAAGAGTAACATTAAATGAAACATCTCCTATATAAATTATAAAAACTTCAACAAAACAAGAGGAAGAGAAGTAAGATAGAATAGTGTGCCCGAGTGTACCCTCAAGCAAGACAACTCTAACCTAAAAGAGTGAAAGACCATGGTACAGAGGCTATGGCACTACCCAAGACTAGAGAATGATGGTTTGATTTTGGAATGTCCTTCTCCTAGAAGAGCTGCTTACCATAGCTAAAGAGTCTCTTCTACCCTTACCAAGAGGAAAGTAGCCACTGAAAAATTACAGTGCAGTAGTTAACCCCTCATATTTAGAAGAATTGTTTGCTAATCTCAATGTTGTCAGGTGTATGAGGACAGCGGAGAATATGTAATAAATAGGCCAGACTATACAGTGTGTGTGTAGGCAATGGGAGAATTAACCGTAACCAGAGAGAAGGATCCAATGAAGTACTGTCTGGCCAGTCGAAAGGCCTCATAAATCTCTAGTGGTAGTATCTCAACGGGTGGCTGGTGCGCAGGCCAACCTCCTAGAGTTGTTGACTAAGGACTATTCCTCTTTGAAAACATATAGACTAATGTTATCCATAGGCCTAAGCAAATCAAATATGTTTTACTTGTAATGTCGTTCTTTCATGCAATGCTTTTGATATGAATAAGACTTCCATTATTCATTTCAGGAAAGGTGGGGCGATTTTGAATGAATGAATGCGTGGTTTTGTGAAAAAAAAAAAAATTCCTTAAGTTATAAGTTTTTTGACTGAAACAACTGAATATTTGAAATACTCTGTCTGGTAGAAATAGCTAATTATCATAATTGCAATAGTTGCACATATAGCTAAACAATTCTTGGAGACTATTTCAAGCTACTCTTACTAACGTTTAAGATACTGAACCAAAATGAACCAAAATATCTAAAAGAATGCCTGAATAAACTAGAACTAGGAACAAATGTTAACACAAGACACATGAGTGACAAACATAGACTATCTGAACCAAGAACAAATAGTAAATTTGGTGAAAGGGCTTTCAGCTACTGTGCGCCTAGACATTATAATAAACTGCCAACTGAAATGAAAGACCTATAGGGAGCAATTGAATTTAAGAAGAAACTAAAGACATTACTTTTCACAAGATCATATGATTTGGAAGATGCTACAATCAAGGAATTGTATAAGTTATAATGAAAATGTTTCGTTAGAAGATTAATATGGACCCAAAGAGAAGTAGTTCACTCGACTTCAGTGGAGGGTTGGATTTAAACCCAAAACAAGTAAAGTAAGTAAGTAAGTAATTTTGCGTCTCGATCCCAAGAACCAATACACTTTCATCACAGGTTGCAAAATATTGCAAAATGGAAGTGCACACTGATGATCAATAGTAAGTCACAATAATAACATAATAATTCATATTTCTGTATTATCCCATATCTATGTATAAAAAGTTACACGTTTAACGAAAAAAATGTGTAATGTAAGAAATTTTTTGATTGACATTTGGTAAGAGAAAACGTTATTGCACTATGCAACTTTAGCGGTAACTATTTTAAATGACACAGTTTACTAATAGCTTGTAACGATTTATATATATAATTGAATTTACTTTTATAAGTTACATAACATCAGTATTAACACAATATAAACCATATATATATATATATATATATATATATATATATATATATATATATATATATATATATATATATATATATATATATATACACATATATATACACACACACACACATATATATATATATATATATATATATATATATATATATATATATATATATATATATATATATACATATATATATATATATATATATATATATATATATATATATATATATATATATATATATATATATATATATATATATATATAAATGCAAACTACACACAACAAATGCATGTTTCTAGTCCACTGTAGGACAAAGGCCTCAGTCTGAGATCTGGCCATTTTCATCACTAAGCTGGCCACAGCTGATTGGTGATGGTGGAAGATTAGTCTGATTCCTCACAGCAAACCAACCTAGTGAGGGTGGCCCTGAATAGTACAGCATTGCTGATCTTGGAGATACACAAAATCTTTCACCACGTTAAGGTATCCCCACTTAAAAGCAAACATATATATATATATATATATATATATATATATATATATATATATATATATATATATATATATATATATATATATATATATATATATATATATATACTATTCCTTGCTAAGCTACAACCCTAGTTGGAAAAGCAGGATGCTATAAGCCCAGGGGCTCCAACAGGGAAATTAGCCCAGTGAGGAAAGGAAACAAGGAAAAATAATATATTTTAAGAACAGTAACAACATTGATTTAAATATTTCGTATATAAACTATAAAAACTTTAGCAAAACAAGAGGAAGAGAAATAAGATAGAGTGAACCCTCAAGCAAGAGAACTCTAACCCAAGGCAGTGGAAGACTATGGTACAGAAGCTATGGCACTACCCAAGACAAGAAAACAATGGTCTCATTTTGGAGTGTCCTTCTCCTAAAAGAGCTGCTCACCATAGCTAAAGAGTCTCTTCTGCTCCTACCAAGTGGAAAGTAGCCACTGAACAATTACAGCGCAGTAGTTAACCCCTTGAGAGAAGATTTGTTTGGTAATCTTAGTGTTGTCATGTGTATGACGACAGAGGAGAATATGTAAAGAATAGGCAAGACTATTCAGTGTATGTGTAGGCAAAAGGAAAATGAACTGTAACTAGAGAAAATGATCCAATGTAATACCGTCTGGCCAGTCAAAAGATGCCATAACTCTCTAGTGGTAGTATCTCAATGGGTGGCTGGTGCCCTGGCCAACCCTCTCTCTCTCTCTCTCTCTCTCTCTCTCTCTCTCTCTCTCTCTCTCTCTCTCTCTCTCTCTCTCTCTCTCTCTCTCTCTATATATATATATATATATATATATATATATATATATATATATATATATATATATATATATATATATAATTTACAGAATTGTTTGTATAAATGATAGGCAAATTGGCAATAAACACAGTTCTCATTTCAATTGGAGCATCTATGAGTAAGCCTATATAGGCTACTATAATTTCAACAAGATGCAAAATCTCTGATAAATATAGTACCCAAACTTGATGTTGATAATATCAAGGATATTATCATAATCTTTTTATTATTTTGACGAATGTGATACGTATCTTTCCTCCTTTCTAGAATATATCACCATGATCTATTCGTCTTCGTCAAAATGAATAAAGGTAAATGTGTTTGGTTTCAGTTCCAGTTCCATCAGAATAGATACTCACCAGAACGTCAGCCGGGTAATCTCAACACCCCACTGTGGTGCCCAGCCACAGCAGTAGCCTCCCTAGTAAACAACTTAAACTTACAGTCCTGGGCTGGGATCGATCTACTGTCATGCAACCGCTAGGCAAACACGTTACTGCTGTAAAAGCCAGGGGGGTAGTTTCATGTGTTGAATGTTGTTCTTTCTGATCTTCACCTGTTGACTTTTATCTTAATATGTTGAAAAAAAATTGTAGTCTAATAAATTCCTTAGCTCTGATCTGGAAGAGTTGGAAGACCCAGGTCTACATGGCTGAAAACTATGAAGCGTGAAGAAAATTATGAATGGCGAAGTATTGATTTAAAAGCTCAAGATAGAGACCAGGATTACTAGATGCAGCCAGAAATGTTGTCCACTTCCAGACCATCACAGGGGATTTTAGCCATGGTTACCTGTATGGTGATGTGAAGACACATAGGAACGGCAACCTACTACGACCTATCATTAGCCGGTGTCCGAAGTCGTCCTATCACCTGGCAAAAAGACCCAACAGCCTTTTGACCCCTTGTGTTCCAGGCGAGTACAGCATCAACTCGTCAGCCCAGTTTCTCAGGAGGTTGAAAGAATCCTCGAGTAGTGGCACCATCACTTCCCTGGACGTGGAGTCCCTCTTTACTAACGTGCCTGTTGGAGAGTCCATCGACTTGATCCTAGAGAGCCTACAGGAACCCTTCTACTCCAACGGTGAACATTCCTGAGGAAGCCCTCTGCACCCTGATTGAAAAATGTACAAGGAAGCCCCCTTTTACCACCCACAGGGGCCACACGTACATACAGAAGGATGATGTAGCGATGGTCTCTATCCTTAATGTGCTCTTGAAACTCTCTGCAGGACGTTTGAGGAGTGCAGTTCCCTGAGGTTTATTGCCGAGCATAGAAACGATGGATGGCTGCCCTTCCTGGATGTACTTATCTCTCCCAACCCTCCTGGATTTGATACCAGTGTTTGAATTAAGCCCACTAACCTTGGCTTATGCTTAAATGGAGACCGAATGCCCTGCTAGGTACAAGGCCTCGGCCATCAAAGCCTACGTCCACAGGGCCCTCGCCCAGTGCTTCTATTGGGCTGACACACATCAAGAACTTGACTGAGTCACCCAGGTCCTGGTGAATAATGGCTACTCTAGCAGACACGTTAGCTGTGAGATCAAGCTAGACTTTTAAAAATTAGCATTAAAAAATGGTAAATTCTTGGCAACATTTATTCCAGGATTTTTACTGTTTTAAAAACGGATATATTAATGTAAAGGAGTGATATTACGGTCACCAACCCGTATAATATAGTAACAAAGTATGGTAAAATTACGTTCGTTTGTATTTTACTGAAATACGGGAGAGAACAGTATATTTTTACAGAGAATTTCCGATTAAAATTAGGTTTTTTTAAATAGTGTAACCATGAACACCTCGTACCAGGATGAACAACTGACGTAGAAAACTGCCACCGCCATCAACCTTTACCATAAAATGTTTGTGGATTGTGGTTACCAGAAAGATGAAAGTGCCATGAGGAACACAATCAACAACCACTACTCCCTTGTGGATGAAAACACAGAGGTCAAGCTGAATATTTTCTATCAAACCACCAGGACGAGGTCCCTCATCATGAGAAACGACGCAGCCCTGCCGAATCAGGACATAATTAGACAGACAAACGTGGTCTATTCCTACTTATGCTCTGGATGTTACATAGGAATGACCACCATGTTGTGTCCTATCAGCATTCTCTCTTTAGAAATAATTCAGATTATTTCTTATAGCCCAAGTTCTTATGTCTACTACACAGGGCTGAGGAGAGTAGGCGATTAGATGCTAAGAGTACTGTATAGCAGCAAAATACCAGGCCTGAACCAGTACGGGACACCTTCCAACAGGGAAAAATAGCCTAATGAGGAAAATAAATAAGGAAATAAATAAACGATATAAGAAGTAATGAAAAATTGAAATAAAATATTTTTGAAAAACATTAACAACATAAAAACAGATATTTCATATATAAATTATATATAAAAAAAAAAGTTTTATGTCAACCTATTCAACATAAAAGCATTTTCTGCAACTTTGAACTTTTGAAGTTCTACTGATTCAACTACCCGATTAGAAAAATCATTCCACAACTTTGTCACAGCTGGAATAAAACTTCTAGAATGCTGTGTAGTATTGAGCCTCATGATGGAGAAGGCCTGACTATTGGAATTAACTGCATATCTAGTATTGATATCATATTATTAATCCCATAATTACTATTATTATTATTATTATTATTATTATTATTATTATTATTATTATTATTATTATTATTATTATTATTATTATTATTATTATTATTATTATCACTTGCCAAGTTACAACCCTGGTTGGAAAAGCAGGATGCTATAAGCCCAAGGGCCCCAACAGGGAAAATAACTCAGTGAAGAAAGGAAATAAAGAAATAATCTAAAAGATAAATTTAGGAGCAATATCAACATTAAAATAAATCTTTCACATATACACTATAAAAACTTCAAAATAACAAGAAGAACAGAAACAAGATAGAACAGTGTGCATGAGTGTACCCTCAAGCAAGTGTATTTGGGTTACTAGTAAAATCTAGGGGTTTTCGTATAATTGTTCGCAGTAAAATTTAATTGCCAATTCATTAACTGTATTTGTAAATATGATTGTATGTATACGTAAACTCAAAATAAATGTAATCATTTACTGCCCACCTACATTTGGAACACCCTCTCTATATAAACAATATACAGGTAGAACTACTCTAGTAATAATGATAAGCTTAATGATACTTCTCGCTCTTGCTGACTATCACGGCTATGTTGTCTCTTTTTTTTCGTGACCTTTACTTTACCCTACTCTCTACAGGACCTCCACTGTCATTTTATAA
>NC_090734.1:131734445-131763520 GCF_036898095.1 Palaemon carinicauda
CTTGAAGAAAGACCCATGTTTCTTTCACTTTTCAATAATTACCTTGGGCTACCTCCGAGATTCACTGAACTTCCGAGTACTTGGAAGAATTCGTGGCTTCAGATATATCATAATGTTAATATTCCTAAGCATTTTGCATGGGTGGTAGAGCAAGGTATTTATTATGGTGACGTATCTTGGACAGGTTTGATACACGAAGAAGCATCGATTCAGAAAGGCTTGAATCCATTCCCTGCTAGTGTTGAAGGAGGGGGACCTCCTTGTGGCATGATTCTATGCGAATATCATCTCTTTATAGTTTGGTCTCAGAAAATTCAGGGAATATGTATCCTTAATAATCAGGTGGTGTTTGAAGGCTCGGTGCCGGAGGACTGTGGGAGGTTGATGGGAATAGCTAGAGATAATATAAGAGGTTCTATCTGGGTCTATGCGGAGAGAGCAGTGTTCAAATACAAGGTGGATCAAGAGGGACGTAATGTGTGGCGTATCTATTTAGACCAAGGAAATTATGAACAAGCAAAGAAGCTGTGTAGTAACGATTCGGCACGCTTGTACGTCGTATTGCTGAAGGAAGCCCAAGACTTATTTGAGAGAAAGGAATACCTTCGTAGTGCAAAGCTCTTTGCGAAGACTTTAACATCCTTTGAAGAAGTGACATTAAAATTTGTAGAAGTAGGGGAGGAGGAGGCTCTAAAGATTTATCTCCATGAAAAGTTGGAAGGTTTGAAAGTTAGCGAACAAACGCAGGTGACACTCGTGGTCATTTGGCTCCTCGAGTTGTACCTTAAAAAGTTAGGAAATCTGCGAGATGCGGGCGAGCAAAATACGCACGAATATCGGAACTACGATGAGCAGCTGAAGGCATTCTTGCAGGATGCCAAAGTTCGCCAGAGCATCATGAACAATTCTTCAGCTGTATACGAGTTACTGTCATCGCATGATGACCATGACAATTATGTGAATGTTTCAATAATGTTGAAAGATTACGACAGAGTACTACGGCACTTGATTCATCACGGCCGATATATTGAAGCATTAGAGGTCTTGAGCAATCAGGGATCAGAAAAACTATTTTGTCAGCATATTCCAACTCTCTTGAAAGAAATACCCGTGGAAGCTGTGGATTGCTTAATTTTGCAGGGGAGGCGGCTAAGTCCTGTACAGCTTTTACCTATTCTAGTTCACTGCCATTCCTGTCATGGACACGGAAAAGAAGTGCTTCGCTACATAGAGCACTGTGTGGACAAATTAGATGTCACGGATGAAGTTATTCACAATTTTTTGATTAGTTTGTATGTTAGTGAACGTCCTGATAAGTTATTGCCATATTTTAAATTGCAAGGTGATGATAGTCAGAGTGTTCACTACGATCTTAAATTTGCACTTAGGGAATGCATATCAGCTGGAGAAGAGAAAGCGTGTGTCCACATCTTGACCACAATGGGCCTCTATCAAGATGCTGTCGAGTTAGCACTCAAACTAGATACTCTATTAGCAAAGTCGACGGCGAATCGTCCAAAATATGATCAAGATTTACGTAAGAAACTGTGGCTCATGATAGCGGCACACGTTGTACAAGAGGAGCAGGATGTATCTCGAGCAATGGACGTCCTGCGGGAGTGTGATCTGATTAAAATCGAAGATATTTTACCATTTTTCCCTGACTTTGTCACAATTGATCAGTTCAAGGATGCCATTTGCTCGTCGCTCCAGGAATATAATCAACACATAGAAGACCTCAAGCACGAAATGGACGATGCTGCAAAAACCGCTGAAAATATTAGGAAAGATATTCAAAAGTTCAAGCAGAAATTCTCATTTGTGCATGCACAAGATCGCTGCTGTGAATGTAATTACCCTCTACTAACTCGTCCGTTTTATTTATTTCCGTGCTCCCACAAGTTTCATCAGGATTGTCTCTCGGATGCAGTGCTGGGCTATTTAAGCGAGACCAGGCGGAAGAGACTGTCCGACTTGAAAGGAAAACTATTAGCTATATCAAACGACGAGAGTGCGACAGGAACAGGCACTTGGGGAAACAGGGAGCAAATTCAGGCAGAAATTGACAGCCTAGTTGCTGGGGAGTGTCTTTATTGTGGTGATAACATTGTTTCAAATATTGACACTCCTTTTATTAACGTGAGCGAGTGGGACGCCATCATGGCAGAGTGGCAGTGATATGCTATTATAGGGAAATCCTGAAAATTTAAAGTTTTTATAGATTTTCCTCTGGTCACGGTTGTACATATATCAATTATAGTCACTTATTTGTGAAGTGATATTGCATGAGTTGAATGACTAATGCTTATTTTGTAATACAGTATTATTTATACAGTGGAAGCATGCAACACATTCTTGAAAATTAGTACAGAATACAGTATAGCATAATTGAAAGTCATTTTTTTGATAATGTTGAAAACTACAAATTTGAACTGATGATATTAAAAAGATTAATGCCCGTGCATCAAGATTTTTTTTTTTAAATACAGTATATCATGATGCACAGTTTAGCGGCCTTTGCAAGATTTTATCATTGATTTCTCACAGAATAAATATTTTATATGAAATCTATACCTGTATTTCATTATCTTTCCTGTGTTTAATTTCATATTGGCTGTATATAAAATTAATTTCATATTGGCTGTATGATACATTGGCTATGCATCAACTAGTACATTACTGGACTAAAGTATTTAAAATCATATGCGGTTTAGCATTGGGCATATACAGTACTTACAACTAATGGTAAGAAATAAAAGTATTATAATAGTTAGATTCCAGTTTGCCCACATTCATGTTTCCCTCTTTATTTTCACCTGCAAAAAGCTAGCAACAGAGCCAAGGGTATGGACGATATTTTCAAAGAAACCTGCTATAATGTTGTTGTTCCTAAAATATCTTATCTTATTTTAATTGTTAGTTACTTCTCTTGTACTTTATTTCCTTTCCTCACTAGGTTATTTTCAACATTGGAGCCCCTGGGCTTATAGCATCCAGCTTTTCAAACTAGGGTTGTAGCTTAGCAAGTAGTAATAATAATAATAATATTCTCATTGGTATTTACATACAGTATTAGAAAAATTATGCCTGGCATTCACTATCTTGTACTCTTGCTCGCATGACAAAATCATAAGAGAAATCGGTGTGATAGCTCTGGAGAACATCATGCTTCCCCAAGTGTCATGGGCAATGCCATTCATTTAGGAAAGATTACCGTATTATAGGTCCATTTAAATCGTCATGTGATTATCATTTAAGTGTATCTTTGTTCCTACATGTAATACAAACCTGAGACCTTTAATAGAAGAAAGACTTCAGTGAAACTGGAACGGCTGTTTACTGTAAACTTTTAACGAGGTAGTACTGTAGTAGTAGGAGGCTGATAGGCCTCGTCCCCTTATAGGTAGAACAGCCTTCACTTTGATTTCTGTTTCCGGAGAGATCAGAAATCCTTGTCGGCATCCTCACTTGGCTATTTTAATTATTGTTCTTTAAGATTAATTAAGGGTCTTCCTGTCATGTCCAAGGGTATGCAGCCCCTATAACTGTAATTGTGTTACTGTACAATTTTCTGTGCTACTTACTGTTATCTAACATACTTGTCTGTTGCTGTCCTACCAAATGATGTGAACTTATGGAAGTTGGTCTCCCTTGAATATTGCTGGTGCTCTGTCAGAAGAAGTGTTCTTCCGCCACTGTATTTATGGGGGGACGCTACCTTTCTTCATTCCTACAGTGTCTCCTGAACCCTGGGAATGCTCTAAAGCCGTACTACCTGGCTGTCTGTTGTGTCTACTACTTCCCCAATTCAAGTGTTGTCACTGGCCTGCATGACAAGGGAAAAGACAAACTTCGTTATCCCTTCTCCCCTGCAACTTCTGAAGGAGATCAAGTTGAAGACTTCATCTTGAAGTCCATTAAGTCTCATCGGTAGGAGTTATGTACATCTAACTTATTATTTCCCTCCTCATGAGAGACACTGCTCTACAAGAAACCTCCCATTTTTGAGTGAGTGTCGGGAGTTATCGCATCGAAGGAAGAAACATCAGCGCACAGAACACTAGGGAGGTGTCTGGGTACTCAGGGGGAGTTTTCACACCATTTTACCTATGCTCAGTCTCTTGTTGGGAGGAGTGAGGTCAAGAGTTGTCCCATAGCAGTAAGAAACATCAGTTCTCACAACTCTTGGTGGAATTGAGCATACACTGATTTCTCTCTCTCTCTTTTGGGAGATAGAGAAGGGGATGTGTGGCGAAGAGATATCGGTACATGGTGTTTCCCCTTCACCTGTTGCAGAGTTCCGCACATGATAACCGAATCTTCGGAACACCTGCTGAGGGAGAATTCACTGTTAACAGGACAATTAATCAGTCTGACTCTCTGGAGTCAATCTGGTTCCTTTACATGGTTTCATGGGAAGGGCAATGATGTAAGAAAATCCACTCCCCATGAAGACATCAAGTTATGAATTACAAGGAATCACACCCCTGTTACTAGAGCTACGTTCCCTAAGAGCTGAGGCATTAGCACTGTTGGTCAGGACGACCATCCACATGCACGATCGTCTATGGACACAAACTTCCTTGCACACAATTTCTTGTACTGTATTAACCGCGCTATTGGACACCTTCCGCCTGTTCTTAGTGCCTTCTAAGTCTCAGAACTATCGGTATCTGCTTCAATCCAGCTTTCCCAATACATGAGACTGGTGGGAGAGGAACCTATGATCGTTTTCATAACTTGTACGGGCTATGTGATCTTCCCTTCTCGAGTACTAATTTCTCCTCTTTCTCTTTCCCTTCGTTCGTGTTTTGTTTTTGTGGGAATGTTCCGATTGTGTTTTCTTCCAGGAAGACAAAGTCTCTTTGTTAATGTCGGTTGCGTGCCACGGTCTGGAACCAATCGGCAGCCGAGATCGGAAACTATGATTGGCAGTTGCAGTCCGGACTCATGCCACACAATCGAAACTATTAAACGCGATCAGAAACTTGCACTCATTCTTCAGGTGACCTTTACCTTTGAGTCGCCAGGGAACTGGTTCACCTCTTCCTGTTTACCAATTCCTTCTCGGTGCTCAGACCACTTTGAAGAGGAAGATGATTTCTCTGAAAGGACAAACAATCTGGAAGAGAGTTTCAAGATTTTGTCTTATTCCTCTACATGGTTTTGTGGGAGGACCAGTGCTGTACCAAATGCCAATACCGAGGAAGCGTATGGTACGAGGTACAGAGACATCTCACTGCTGATCATTTTCATACAAGACCAAGCACAGACACTGTTGATCAGGCCATGGGCGGCTGCCCTTGTCCTTTCTTGTTTTGGGACGTTCCCAAGCTTCTTTATTGACACCAGTGATCGAGGCCTCCCTATGGCCCGATACTGCTCCTCAACCTAGATGTTTTCACATGATGTCATCAAAGAAGGCCAGGAAGACTGATTGATAGAGATCTCGTAACTGACTCCTACCATTTCTCTCCCAGGGAGAAATGGCATGGTACCAAATATCTTCCCCTCGGAGAGAGGATACAGTACTAGTACACTCGCGGTTCGTTCGGAGGAAAGAAGGTAAGCGCCTGATATCTGTCCTAGGATCTTATAAGAATGAGCATATGCACTAGCACCCGCCGGCTGTGGTCAGTTCTTATGAGATGCATCAGTGACTCAACCTGTGTTCATTGATTCGGCGATGGTAGTGCGGACAACAAGGATCCAATAAAAGATTCAGGCAAGGGGGCCACTTCATTCTCAGGCTTGGAGTCCCCTACCATGGAAGCAGCTTCCTGGATCAACCAACAGCTTCTTGTTAAACCTTTGGTTGGGTACAGTCATGTACTTTGCCTAGACCCAGAACTTGACTTTACCAAACAGGCATCAGGCAAGGACCTTTCTAACACTTCAGCCATCTTACCAATGGACTTTTGGATTCCTAAGGAATATGATGGGATGAACAAACTTGAAGTTTTCCAAACGGTTCTCCAGGGCTTTATGGGCAACTCTTTCATGGACAAGTCGACTAAAGACCTGTAATTGATCTTCCAGTTTCTAAAGGAATACAGCAAGAACTGTACGGTCTGTCATCAGGAAAACAGTCTTGTCTTCCTCCTAGAGGCAAGGCTTCAGCACCAAGACAGTTTGCCTTCTTTTGTCATGATATGAGGATTCTGTACTACGGGTAATCCAGTCGCATGGCTAAGCAGCAACAGAGGATCGGATTGTGCCGATAACACATAGAACATATGTTTCAGCAAGCAAAGTGAAGTACAGTGGTGCAGTCGATCCCACACGACCAAGAATTTGCAACAATGGTAACAACGTTCTCTGAAACGTCTCCCGTTATGGGGGAACTTATTGTACGTAGAGTCCTATGCCAGTGGTTTCTCGAGGATTGTTGGATCCTAGCCTCATTAGGTAGGCAGTTGCTACAGGATGAAGATACAGTAACCCTATCACATTTTGTAATGAGCTTGGGGAAATAGAATCTCATACCCAAGCATGTGTTGAAGTATCAGGGCATATTGTTAAGACAATGTAGCTGCTAGAGTCTCCGTGGGGCGAATGCATCAGTAAGCTTACAGAAGTGGTACAACAATTCTGTTCAGACAGAACTTCCAACTCGACGTTGGCAAAATCTTTTCGTCCATCTTTCCTTGTTGGAGAAAGGGTAGATTTTACCTGGTTGCTGGACCAATAAATCTGCACCAGGAGAGTCCCCCTGAACTCCCCACCTTCAGACATGCAATTGTTCTTATATATGTCGGAAGGGATGGGGCTTTTGTTTGAACGACCTAGTCTGATTTGGGAGATTACACTACAACAAGCATTTCAAGAAGGTTTGAATGAGCAAGATCATCACCGTAGTAGCTTATGTCAGCAAGCAAGGAGGCATGGCTTTCCTATTCTCTTTGCAAGTTGACACAGCAGATGCACGTCTGGGAGGCAAAATGCTGCAGAGCTGTTAGCCAGATCATTCTGGGGTAGTCATCTGTACGCCTACGCCTTTTCCTTGTCCAGTGTGATTCGCAGGTTGATCAACCGAGTGCCGATCACTCCAGGTCTCAGATGTGCCTGGTTGCTTCCAGAGGGCCACAAGGTAAGAAGTATCCTGATTTGTTCGTCTAGTGTAGAATGTAGATTCACTCATGGGTCTTCCCCTTGAAGTGCCTCTCAAGAGATTCAAGCAGTCTTGCCCACCCTGAAACTTCAGGCCCCCCGAAGTGGGATTCGACTTGTGTTCTTTCTCACGGCCCTTATGCTTGCCCCATGTTAACCTTTGATAGTGTTATCAGGCAGAGATCTAACTCTCAAGACACTTTTTAGCAGCTGTGGTGTTGGTGAAGGGAGTTGGTGTGTTGCACTTTGCAAAGGTACTTGTACTGTATTAACCTACTTTAAAGGTTGGAAGTTCTCTTATTTTTAAACCTGAATTTGTGACCAAAACTCAGGATTCAATTGCACATGACTCAGGTTCAAGACCTTTAACATACTTCACTCCATCAAGTGACAGATGGTAATCAACTGGAGATACTTTTGTGCCCCATGTTGCTGTAAAAGCTTTGGTGCTTCTTTCTATCCTTGCTGAGTTCATCTGTCATTGAGGCTTCTGTGCATAAGCCTCTGGCAAACTCTCTTTAGAGTATGCAGCTGGAATGGGGAGAACTTGGATCTGTGTCCTCAAGATATCCAGGCTTTAGTGGATTGTGCTCTCCCAGTGATCACTACACCCCAGTAGGTACTGGACACACTGTTGCTGTGGCGACTGTTGACAAGTTTGACCCAAGAAACACTTGGTCTTTTTAGTCATGCAGGTAAGTCCCCAGTGCTAGTAATCCCAGTAGCGATAACAGTGATTGCTGCTGTTCTGTCAGTGACTCCAGTGCCAATAATCCCAGTGTTGATCCCTGGACTAAGCCCAAAGTCCAAGAGTGCTGTGAAGCAAGCTCCTGCACCTATGGTTGTGGCTGTTCTGGTGCCAAAAGGGAGAAAGAGCGCCCCTGAACTTGTGGTTCTAGTGCCGAAGGCTAAAGATTGGCACAAGAAAGTCAAGGGCCCGTTAAAATTTTTGCATGTAGTCCTGCTGCCCCCTTACCCTTACGGCTATTTTAATGTTGCCCAGTGTTGTGGTTTGTATAGAAGCAACCCGCATGTTTTCTCCCCTTCGCGGAGCTCACCATCAATGTTCACTCGGACCGTAACTTCTGTGCTAGCAAAGGCTGAGGGGAAGGTTGGTAAAAAGAAGAGTTCACTCCTCTTCTGATTCTGACATTTCTTCTAATACGAAGTTGAAGTCCAAGAAGGTCAGTTGTATCTCAAGGAAAGGGTTCTTGACAACATCCTGGAGGTCCCCGCGCATAGCTCTGTGCAACTATTGCCCTCTTGGGCACATGTCCCAATGTACACCTCTTGGCCATGTGCTAGAAGAGCTTGGGCACCCTCCTTCACCCTTCCTACCTGGCCGGTGGACTGCTGCTCCCTTCTTTGACAAGAATATTGTGATATCCTTTCTTTACATGGCACCTCTCAAAGTCTCTGATGGCCGCAAGCTGGTGGTTGAGGGTCAACGTTCCTTCTCTACTTCTATCACCAAAGAGAAGAGTATGAGATACTTCTTTTGTTTCTGCATTGATTGCTGCCAGCTTTGTCTGTTATTAGCCCCCTATTACATTTTTGTGGGGAGGGAGTAGATCTCTGAAGTAGCCTGCCAAGCCACTTACCCCTGTGAGGTAAGAGGGTACTCGGGATTTTTTTTCCCCACAAGTATCAGACTTAGGCCCAGTACCAACAGAAAGAGGACCCCAAAGCAATGTTCCTTTGTGGACGTTTTTTACACTTATACGAGGTGGGTGAGGCAACCTTTGTGCTGTCTTCAGGTAGAACCTTGGTTATTTATTGGTACTGTACTTTGGTGTCCCTCAAGAGTCGAGACCTTCTCTGGAGCTGCCATTTTCGGGTCTTGCTAGTTTGGCCTTGGATTCATTTGATGATCAGATCTGTATGTCTGAAACTTTCCATTTATGGTAGGTCAAACAAGATCCTGCCCTTCACACTGTCAAGGCAGTGAAGGATCTATGTACCAGAATCTGCTACATCACCACCTCCTCTTCAGGTTGACCTCCTAGTGTATGCATTGTTAGGGGACTCCCCTTTGAGACGCAAGTTAGAAGGCACGTTCTTCTCCGAGTCAGGTACGGTGATGTACTTTGCAAGAACGATGGGATTATCAACCGAAGTCTTGTTCTGCCTGGTGGGAAGGCAGTGACCTTATTGGCACACCAGATAGCTAACTAGTGGGCCAACTGGGTTTTGAAGAGGGATGCTTTAGTTCCCAATTCTCAAAACATATTGGTGCTTAAAAACACATCTGTGAGGGCGGCCACATCTCTCCATCTGAGGAGTCATGTGTAGGGGCTGTGAAAAAGCTTACTGCTTCGCAGGACTCCCTGATCCATTGCGCAGTCTCTTTCAATTGTGTCTGGGGCCAAACCTTCAGATGCGGTCAAGCCTGCGGGTTTGGAGTGAAGAAGGCCGCTGCGACCTTTTATGGAACCCGATTAGTTACACCTATGACCTCTTCCACTCAAAGGGATTCTGAGCAAGCACAGCCCTTTTGAGGCCCCCAACTTGGCCAATCCAGGAAGGGAAGGAAGAAAGGGGATGCTGATGATGGAGTTCCCCCTCTCCAGCTGCCATGAATAGGGGGATGCTTGTCATGACATTGGACAACCTGGCAAAGACATGGAGTTGAGTCTTGAGGAAGGAGTGTTGTTTGCAATAGGTACTTGCTACCTTTTCTGGACCCCCTCCCCTTATCTCGCAAACCGATAATGTTCATCAGTGATCCTCCAACATCACTGAAACATCTGGCTTTGCTGGCAGAGATAAAATGGAAAGACAAAAAGGATACTGTATCTAAAAGATTTCAAACTTGAAGAAAATGTAAAGGCAGGATTTTGGGCAACTAAGTTATCAAGGATAAAGATGGAAATATATTGCATAGGGATGAAGATATTAAGAGGAGATGGAGAGAATACTTTGAACAACTATTGAATACTGAAAATGAGAGAGGAGATGGGAGAAGCACAAAGGGTGGAGAGACCACTGATGGAGATACGGAATACAGAAGCGAAGAGGGCATTGAGTGATATAAAAAATGGTAAAGCACCATGTCCATCAGTTTCAAATTGAAATGGTCAAGATAGTAACTACAGAAGGAAAATATTGGATGCTGGATTTATTAAGAACAATATGGGAAGAGGAAATAATGCCTAAAGACTGGGAGGAGAGTCTAATGATATCTATATTTAAGCAGAAAGGTGATGTTATGGAAAGTGGTAACTACAAGAGAATTAAATTAACATAACATGGTTTGAAAGTTTTTTGAGAGGGTACTAGATAAAAGATTGTAAAACTGCTGCATTGATTAATGAAGGGGAGAGGGACTGTGGATGCCATCTTTATAGTAAGGCAGATAGAGGTAAACCAGAAGCTTTTCTATGCTTTTTGTAGATCTAGAAAAGGCTTATGATAGAATACCAAGTGTTTTGGGACTTGAGGATAAGTAAAGTCCAGGAGAAAATGGTTAGAATGGTAGAGATGGTGTACAGAAGTTCCAAGGACAAATGTGATAACAGCTGTTGGGGAAACAGAAACTTTTGAAGTTAGTGTTGGATTACACTATGACTTAGAGGGCGCTCGTGTTGGGTGACGGTGGCGTGGTCCAAGTGTGGTTTCTGGGGCCTTTGTTACGGCCCTTCCCTTTGATGAAGGAATTATCTAAATGGAAGACAGCCTGTGAATAGTGGTTTTCACACGCCCCTGATGTATACACGACACCCACGAGGTGCTTGCGCAAGGGTAGTAACCTCTGCATTCCATGCTTTTATATCTCTCTGGTATATTTGGAAGATTTATATCAGAAAAGTGTAAAGAAGGACCCTTTTTCACCGGGCGTCACAGGTCTCTCCCCAGAAATAGATTTTTCCTACGTCAAAATCCCTTTTTTATCTGTGGTCATCATGGATGTTTTGGGTGGAGAGATCAGAAATGATGAGTTGTGGGAGTTGCTATATGCAAATGATTTAGTGATTACCACAGAAAATGAGGAAGACTTACAGAGAAGGTTTGTAGAGTGGCAAGAGACTCTGGAGAAGGTGGCTTGAGAGTAAAAGTGGAGAAGACTGAAGCTACGTTGAGCAGCAAGGAAGGTAGGGACAGGATAGCCATGCACGAAAGTAGAGAAACTTATAAAACAGATGGAACAATTTAGATACTCGAGATCTACTATAAGTCAAGAGGTTGGAGTTAAGAATAAGATAAAAGAAGTCATAGGCAGGTAACAGGAGTGCTATGTGATAAGAAAATTCCAATCAAAATAAAAGTCGAGACCTATAGCACAGTAAGAAGACCAGTGTTAATGTATGGGTTGGAAACTTGGGCTCTAAGACAAAAAGAGGAAGTAAAGCTTGAGAGATGAAAACGTCAAGGTGAATTATGGGAGTATCAATGCTTAAAAGGATTGGAAAATGATGAAATGAGAAGAATGGTAGACACAGTAAAGATTACAGAGGTGATAAAAAGTGTCACAACTGAGATGGTGTAGGCACTGTTGATGATGATTGGTTGAGAGGGAGGAGTGCTTTGGAGGAACCTGTTAGGGGGAGAAGATATGGGAGGGAGGCAAAGAATTAGATGGCGAGATGAGGTGAAAGATGATATGTAGAGAAAAGGTTTGATGGAAGAGTACGCCTTTGATAGGTCTTGGAGATGTTGCATAAGATAACCGACCCCCTTAAAGTGGGGATAATGGTGGGAAAGAAGATAAAAGGGTTGGATAAAAATGCTTTGGAAATTTTTTTCTCTGCAATATCTAATAATAAGCAAATCACCAATTTTGTGTAAAGATTTCTAATTGAGAATTATGAATATAGTACTTCACTGTTTTCAAATAAACCCCTAAGTGATTCTATTATTTCTTTTAGTAACATGGCAGAAGTAGAGGCAGCACTTGTCTTACTGGATGACCTGACATCCAAAGAGAGGAGATCATGTTTAGAACTGCTGATTCGCATCTTTGGCAATGTTGTGAAAAATCCTGATGAACCAAAGTACAGGTCAGTCCAATTGTATTTAGTTTTTTTTTATTATAGGGTTTTGGATTCTAAATATTTTGCTGTGAATTAAATTGAAAATAAATTATTAGTTACATAATAGGAACCCTAATATGAAATTTCTATGTAATCTATGAATATTCAAGTATTATTGTACCGTAATGAAAGCAAGGAATGATTATGGAATAGAGAAATATTAGAATATTGATGTATAGAATTTTTTACAGCCTTCAAATTTATAATTCTTTATTATAATCTACATTATTACTCTTTATTGATTATGGAAGACTACACTGAACTCATTACTATACTGTATGGTATGTTATTCTTAACCCTCTGGTGATCATATGTTGCACTTTGGCATCATCCGTTCATGTTACCATAACTGCTCTGATGAAAAATTTATTGACCATCTTTGCTCCACAATTGCTCAATATTTTCCTACAGTACCTATGTACTGTACTTTATTAATGATTTATATTGGTATTTTATTCAGCCTTCCATTGCAATCTTCATTTATTCCATGCATGATTCATTACTTATTACTCAAAATGGCAGGTTAGGTACTTTGAATGAGAATTTTACATGTGCATGAGTAATTTTTTCAATGTGTTTGTTTCTCAATACTATAATTACAAATTGTTCTTATATGTAATACAAGCTTTTGACTTTTAATAGCTGTTAAGCTTTTTAACGAGGTAAACATAACGGGCTGTTGGGGGGCATGTAGGCCGCCAACACAATGGCCTGTTAGGGGCATGTAGGCCGCCAACACAATGGTCTGTTGGGGGGCATGTAGGCCGCCAACACAATGGTCTGTTGGGGGACATGTAGGCCGCCAACACAATGGTCTGTTGGGGGGCATGTAGGCCGCCAACACAATGGTCTGTTGGGGGCATGTAGGCCCCCCACCCAACAGGTAGCACTGCCTTCACTTTGACTCTGAAGAGCACTGATATAAGTCTTGGCATCTGCCTCTGGTTTAATCGTTAGCTTTTACTTTCAGTTTGAATAATTGGCCTTGCAGTTGTGTCCGAGGGATTTTATGGAAAAGTCAAGAACATACAGTGGCTTCTCTTACTTCTATTTGTGTTATGGATTCCTGGTTACCTGTTGGTATCCAATATACAGAAAGTCCTCAACTTACAAACTTATAGGTTCAATCAAGTTGGTTGTAAGTTGAATTTTCAATATTAATCTTACCCGATGATCATGTAGCTGTTAACTCCGTTGCGCGACAGAAATCTACGGTCGGGATACGCCAGCGATCGCTATCCAGGTGGGGGTGTACACAACAGCGCCATCTGTGAGCAGGTACTCAAGTACTTCTTGTCAACAAGAACTCAATTTTTCCTCTGTCGTGCCGCCGGCAAGACCTACTTGGATACGCTGTTGATTCTGGAGTTATTGTTCACGATTTGGTGATGTATTTGCTCTAGAGTTTAGCCTTCGCTATTCAGGAAGCTTTATCATTAGCTTAGCAAGCTTTTGGAATTAATTTGGATTAATTGTTAACGAACTTTGCTAGATTTTGGAATCCCCCCTTGACTACTTCTAAATTCAAGATGTCTGACCAGTCTCAAGTACCTAAGTACAGGCAGTGTAGCGTTAGGACTTGTGCTAGGCGTCTTCCGAAGGCCTCTATAGATCCTCACACCGTATGTTCCAATTGTAGGGGTAAATCCTGTCAATTGGAAGATCGATGTGGGGAATGTGCTGGGCTTTCGGAATTCAATTTTAACGAATTCCTTAGATATGCACGTAGGTTAGAGAAGGAGAGAAATAGGAGGAGTTCTTCTCGCTCTGTGGATTTTTCCTCTCCCCATGCCCCTCAACCTTTTCCTTCCCCTGTGGTGGTGACTCCCGAACCTGCTACGAGTGCTCAGCCTGCAATGGCGGATATGTTGCGTGCCATTCAGGCTCTCGGTGACAAAGTGGAGTCATTGGCTAATGACCGTAATCAGCTCTTGGCAGATGTCAGAGAGCTGAAAGCGAAGAGTGCAGTGGGAAGTGTTAGTGCTAGTGATGTGCAAAGTGTCAGTGTCAGTGTTGCGCATGAGGGTACATCTGTGCGTGCCAGTCGTCCTCCCAGTCCGGGACCTCTTGCAAGCTCCCAAGCCCAGGGGAGAAGCAATGTCGAAGGACCAAAGGGTTCGGCAGGCCTTGATCGGCGCACGGATGTATCCTCAGTGGTTGCGGACGTATCTGTTAAGGATCGTCCCATCCACATACAGACGAATGAGCCCTTACATTCCTCGTCTGTGGAAGAAGTTTCCAGGAGGAAACGGTGGACCAAGGTCTCACGACCGCTCAAACGTAAGGTCCCTTCCGAGCGAGTCCAACGGCCCAGGTGTAGCCACTGGGTCAGTTCGGACTCGCCGCAGTCATCTGATGACTGCACACCTCCCAAGAGAGGTAGAGTGGTCCCTCAACAGGCTACTGCTCCGTCTGTTGTTGCTCCAACCACAGTAGACCCTAAGTGGTCCATGCTGCAGACTATGCAGTCTCAGCTTGCGGCATTCATGCAGGAGTATCATGCTGAAAAGGTTAACACTGCTCCTGTTATCCTACAACCCGCCGAGGTTGGGCGCTCAGCAGATACTGCGGCTGCCTGCTCCCACACTCCACCTGTGAGAGCTCCACCACCGATGCGCAGTCCTCCCTGCCAGACGCATGTTCTTGCTGCACCATCTGCTAACATGCGTGAGCTACCGCATCAGGAGTTGCCGGGTTCCAGCACTATGCGGCATTCTCCTCAGCCCATGCAGCATGCTCTGCATACCTTACAGCATGCTCCGCATACCATGCAGCATGAGCCGCATACCTTGCAGCATGCTCTGCATACCATACCGCATGCTCCTCAACCCACCGCAGCCCCTCCCACACACCAGCCCTCTGCTTTTGTTGTTGCCAGCTCGCAGACCGACCAGCAGCGGCATGATGTTGGACCCGCAGGTACGCATGCACCCGTACTGCCGGATTCAGCCGTTCAGCTTTCTGCTCTACCTTTGCCACTTACAACTCAGCTTTCGGATGATGGTGTATCGGATGACGAAGCTGCACATCTGGATGAACCTCACTCTGATTTTGAAGGGCCCAAGTCTACGCCTCCCTCCTTAGACTTTCGTAAAGTCCTTGCCTTGTTCAGGGACTTGTATCCTGAGCAGTTTGTGTCTGCAACCCCTCGTTCTCCTCCCTCCGAGTTTGCTCTGGGCATGCAGTCTGCTGCGCCTGCCTTCACCAAGCTTGTTCTCGCCAGATCATCTAAGAGAGCTTTGAGGGTTATGGGAGAGTGGTTGCATTCCAAGAAGCAACTGGGAAAGACTTCTTTCGTCTTTCCGCCTACCAAGCTTGCTTCTAAGTCGAGCGTCTGGTATGCCACGGGAGAGGAACCCGGCTTGGGAGTTCCTGCCTCTGCCCAGGGCGACTTCTCAAGTCTGGTTGACTCTCCCCGCAGGTTGGCTATGAGACGTTCGAAGATCTGCTGGTCCTTTTCCGATTTAGATCATCTGTTGAAGGGAGTCTTTCGTGCCTTCGAGATATTCAACTTCCTCGATTGGTGTTTGGGAGCCTTAAGCAGGATGACTTCCCCTTCAGATAAGGACTCGGCCATGCTGATCATGTCTAGCATGGACAAAGCAATTCGGGATGGGTCTGGTGAACTTGCGGCTTCGTATGTGTCAGGATTCCTTAAGAAGAGAGAACATCTTTGCTCCTTCTTATCGGCTGGTATCACTCCTTGCCAGAAGTTAGAGTTGTTGTTTGCTCCTCTCTCCAAGTGTCTGTTTCCGGAGGAGCTGATTAAGGGGATGGCTGCCTCGCTTATCCAGAAGGATACTCATGATCTTATGGCATCTTCTGCACGTAAGGCTAAAACCTTACCTTCCGTGCCTAGACCCTTCCGCCCTGCAGCAGTTGACACACCTGCATCTAGGTTCATCCCGCCCTTTCGTGGCAGAGCCTCCAGCAGAGGAGGTACCCGTGCAGACAGTCACCGTGGCAAGTCCAAGAAGGGTTCCAAGTCCGCAAAAGGCAAGTTCTGACTGCCTTCCTCTCCAGACAGCAGTAGGAGCCAGACTCAAGACCTTCTGGCAAGCTTGGGAGAGCAGAGGTGCAGACGCTCAGTCTGTGAAGTGGCTAAGGGAGGGATACAGAATTCCGTTCTGCCGCAGTCCCCCTCTAGCTACGTCTCCCATCAACCTCTCTCCCAACTACAAGGAGAAGGACAAGAGGCTAGCGTTGCAACAAGAGGTATCGCTCTTGCTACAAAAGGAAGCGGTGGTCATAGTCCGGGATCATCAATCCCCGGGCTTTTACAACCGTCTCTTCCTGGTAGCCAAGAAGACAGGAGGTTGGAGACCGGTGCTGGACGTCAGTGCTCTCAATGCTTTTGTCACCAAGCAGACGTTCACGATGGAGACGACGAAGTCGGTCCTAGCAGCGGTCAGGCAGGAGGACTGGATGGTCTCGTTACACCTGAAAGACGCGTACTTTCACGTCCCCATCCATCCAGACTCCCAACCTTTCCTAAGGTTCGTCTTTGGAAAGGTTGTGTACCAGTTCCAAGCCCTGCGCTTTGGCCTAAGCATGGCACCTCTTGTGTTTACCAGACTGATGAGGAATATTGCGAAATTCCTTCACTTGGCAGACATCAGAGCCTCCCTCTATTTAGACGACTGGCTTTTAAGAGCTCCAACAAGTCGTCGCTGTCTGGAGAATCTCAGATGGACTATGGATCTGACCAAGGAACTGGGCCTCCTGGTCAATATAGAGAAGTCCCAGCTCGTCCCATCCCAGACCATTGTCTACCTGGGTATGGAGATTCAGAGTCGAGCTTTTCGGGCTTTTCCGTCGGCCCCAAGGATCAATCAAGCCCTAGAATGCATCCAGAGCATGCTGAGAAGGAACCGATACTCAGTCAGGCAGTGGATGAGTCTAACAGGGACACTTTCATCGCTGGCCCTGTTCATCGAGTTAGGGAGACTCCACCTCCGCCCCCTTCAGTATCATCTAGCTGGTCACTGGATAAAGGACATGACGCTAGAGACGGTCTCAGTTCCTGTTTCCGAAGAGATGAGGTCTACTCTAACGTGGTGGAAGAACAGCATTCTTCTCAAGGAAGGTCTACCATTGGCTGTTCAGACCCCCGACCACCGTCTCTTCTCGGACGCATCGGACACGGGCTGGGGTGCGACACTGGACGGACAGGAATGCTCGGGCACATGGAATCAGGAGCAAAGGACACTTCACATCAATTGCAAGGAGTTGTTGGCGGTTCATCTGGCCTTGATAAACTTCAAGTCCCTCCAGCTAAACAAGGTGGTGGAGGTGAACTCCGACAACACCACAGCCTTGGCTTACATCTCCAAGCAGGGAGGGACTCATTCGAGGAAGTTGTTCGAGATCGCAAGGGACCTCCTCATTTGGTCAAAAGATCGAAAGCTTACGCTGGTAACGAGGTTCATTCAGGGCGATATGAATGTCATGGCAGATCGCCTCAGCCGGAAGGGTCAGGTCATCCCCACAGAGTGGACCCTTCACAAGAATGTTTGCAGCAGACTATGGGCCCTGTGGGGTCAGCCAACCATAGATCTATTCGCTACCTCGATGACCAAGAGGCTCCCGATGTATTGTTCTCCGATTCCAGACCCAGCAGCAGTTCACGTGGATGCCTTTCTGCTGGATTGGTCCCATCTCGACCTGTATGCGTTCCCGCCGTTCAAGATTGTCAACAGGGTACTTCAGAAGTTCGCCTCTCACAAAGGGACACGGCTGACGTTGGTTGCTCCCCTCTGGCCCGCGAGAGAATGGTTCACCGAGGTACTGCAATGGCTAGTCGACGTTCCCAGGACTCTTCCTCTAAGAGTGGACCTTCTGCGTCAACCTCACGTAAAGAAGGTACACCCAAACCTCCACGCTCTTCGTCTGACTGCCTTCAGACTATCGAAAGACTCTCAAGAGCTAGAGGCTTTTCGAAGGAGGCAGCCAGAGCGATTGCCAGAGCAAGGAGGACATCCACTCTCAGAGTCTATCAGTCTAAATGGGAAGTCTTCCGAAGCTGGTGCAAGGCCAATGCAGTTTCCTCAACCAGTACCACTGTAACCCAGATTGCTGACTTCCTGTTACATCTAAGGAACGTAAGATCCCTATCAGCTCCTACGATCAAGGGATACAGAAGTATGTTGGCAGCGGTATTCCGCCACAGAGGCTTGGATCTTTCCACCAACAAAGATCTACAGGACCTCCTTAGGTCTTTTGAGACCTCAAAGGAACGTCGGTTGTCCACTCCAGGCTGGAATCTAGACGTGGTTTTAAGGTTCTTAATGTCATCAAGATTTGAACCGCTCCAATCAGCCTCTTTTAAGGACCTCACATTAAAAACTCTTTTCCTCGTGTGCTTAGCAACAGCTAAAAGAGTAAGTGAGATCCACGCCTTCAGCAGGAACATAGGCTTCACATCTGAAACGGCTACATGTTCCTTGCAGCTCGGTTTTTTGGCTAAAAACGAGCTTCCTTCCCGTCCTTGGCCTAAGTCGTTCGAGATCCCAAGCCTGTCCAACTTGGTGGGGAACGAACTAGAGAGAGTACTTTGACCAGTTAGAGCTCTTAGGTACTATTTAAGAAGGTCAAAGCCATTACGAGGACAATCAGAAGCTTTATGGTGTGCTATCAAGAAGCCTTCTCTACCGATGTCTAAGAACGCAGTTTCTTACTACATCAGGCTTCTGATTAGAGAAGCACATTCTCATCTGAAGGAAGAAGACCTTGCTTTGCTGAAGGTAAGGACACATGAAGTGAGAGCTGTTGCTACTTCAGTGGCCTTCAAACAGAACCGTTCTCTGCAGAGTGTTATGGATGCAACCTATTGGAGAAGCAAGTCAGTGTTCGCATCATTCTATCTCAAAGATGTCCAGTCTCTTTACGAGAACTGCTACACCCTGGGACCATTCGTAGCAGCGAGTGCAGTAGTAGGTGAGGGCTCAGCCACTACATTCCCATAATCCCATAACCTTTTTAACCTTTCTCTTGAATACTTTTTATTGTTGTTCTTTTGGTTGTACAGTCGGCTAAGAAGCCTTCCGCATCCTGGTTGATTTGGCGGGTGGTCAAATTCTTTCTTGAGAAGCGCCTAGGTTAGAGGTTGTGATGAAGTCCTTTAGTATGGGTTGCAGCCCTTTATACTTCAGCACCTAGGAGTCGTTCAGCATCCTAAGAGGACCGCTAGGCTCAGTAAGGAAGACGTACTTAAAAAAGGCAGAGTAATAGTTCAAGTCGACTTCCTTACCAGGTACTTATTTATTTTATGTTTGTTATTTTGAATAACTGATAAAATGAGATACGGGATACTTAGCTTCTTTGTTAACATGTATGCTGGTCTCCACCCACCACCCTGGGTGTGAATCAGCTACATGATCATCGGGTAAGATTAATATTGAAAAATGTTATTTTCATTAGTAAAATAAATTTTTGAATATACTTACCCGATGATCATGAATTAAAGAACCCGCCCTTCCTCCCCATAGAGAACCAGTGGACCGAGGAGAAAATTGAGTTCTTGTTGACAAGAAGTACTTGAGTACCTGCTCACAGATGGCGCTGTTGTGTACACCCCCACCTGGATAGCGATCGCTGGCGTATCCCGACCGTAGATTTCTGTCGGGCAACGGAGTTGACAGCTACATGATCATCGGGTAAGTATATTCAAAAATTTATTTTACTAATGAAAATAAAATTTTTATTAAATATCAACTTGGGTAGGCCTGACTTACCCCCCCATGCCTACGATTTCCAAAGGCAAAAGTCGGCAAATAGTCCTGATTCATATGAAATAAATAAATGTCATTCTACTAATGTTCTTAAGTTGAGGACCTTCGTATAGTACTTGTTCCTTTTGGGTGGCTTATATGTTGTCGTCTCATTCCTTGTGTGAACGACAACATGAGCCTAAGGAAGGTTTTCTTTGGATATTGCTGGTGCTCCTTTGGCAGATGAATTCTTCCGCCCCTGAGTTTGAAGGGGAAGGTTGTTGCCCTTTCCCTTCCCTTCAGTGTCTGCCGTTCCTGGAAGGTGCTAAGGACGCGTCACCTGGCTGTCGTGTTCTCTGCCCTACGAGAGCGCCATCATCTGCCCACTCTGGAGAAGATTTACTTAAAGTTCTCCTTTCTCCCCTAGCTTATCTTCACTGAGATAGAGGACATTATCTGAGGTCTGGGATGTCCGATCAATAGCAGTTACAAATGCATAACTTCTACCATTTTCCTCCCTGTGGGAGAGACATTGAAGGCTCCAGGAACCTCCCTTCTTGTGCGAGTGCCAAGAGTTATCCTTTTGTGGGAAGAAACATTGGCGCACACAACCCTAGGAAGTGTCTGCTTCTCGGTAGAGGAATTTTCACCCCATTTACCAGAGCGCAGTCTAGTGCACGGAGGAGTGACTTCTGAGAACTGTCCCATTGCAGGAAGAAACATTGGTTCTTGCAATTCTCGTACAGACTGATTATACGTACTGGCGGTAGGAAAAGAAGGGTGCCGCCCTATTCTTCCCCTTTCGTGGAAAATCTCTCTCTCTCTCTTTCACATTAGAGAGAGAGAAACGGTATGTACCAAAGCATTTTGGTATATATACGCTGCTACTGATGCTTCCCTTCGCTTGTTGTAGAGTTCTAGAGATGACAACTTATTCTTTGGATGTGTTGCTGGCTGCTGTGTTCCAGAGATGACAACCTAATCTTCGAATGTAACACCTGCCGAGGAAGAAGTCACCGAACCACGCATGGCCAACCAATCTAACTCTCTGGAGTATCAGCCTGGTTCCTCTGCATGGTTTCGTGGGAGGAAGAGTGCTGTACCAAAACCCTTCCCTCAGAAAGGTGTCGAGGTTCAAAGTACTAGGACTCACGCTCCCTACTTCCAGTGCCAAATCTCGTAAGAGACAACACAAGCACTGTTGGTTTGCAATTGTCTTTCTATGTCGAGTGTAGAATGTGACCTCCCATTAAAGGGGTCCATATTCTTTGAGGAGGAGGGAAGGCTAAGCCTTCTCCTGCATTATTCTAGTCAACACCCATGACAATGCCAAAGAGACTGTGATAACTGGACTGATATATTAACCCTTTTACCCCCAAAGGACGTACTTTTACGTTTCACAAAACTTATCCCTTTACCCCCATGGGCATACCGGTACGTCCTCGCAAAAAAACTGCTATTTACATTTTTTTTTTTTTTGCATATTTTTGATAATTTTTTTTGAGAAACTTCAGGCATTTTCCAAGAGAATGAGACCAACCTGACCTCTCTATGACAAAAATTAAGGCTGTTAGAGCAATTTAAAAAAAATATACAGCAAAATGTGCTTGAAAAAAAAAATCCCTGGGGGTTATTGGTTGGAAAGTTCCAAATAGCCTGGGGGTAAAAAGGTTAAGAGGAAAATTTCATAATTATTTTATGAATTTAGACTCAAAAAGGAAATTTTTATGAATTTAGACTCAAAAAGGAAATTTTTCCTAAAATGAACATTTTTTTTTCTAGTTGAGGGTTCAGTGACTAGTTTTAGAAGGTGGATAGTAGGTATAGGTTTGCAGTCCCACTATGAGACTCGAGTGATTAGAAATTTACTTGGGATTCTGATTGGCTACCTTTTAAACTATTTAAACTAGTCTCCCACCTCGTGGCTAGTACAGTGGTAACGTGTTTGCCTAGCATTCGCGTGGCAGCAGATCGATCCCCGCTTGGGACCATGAGTTTAAGCTGTTTACTGTGGAGGCCACTGTTGTGGTAGGGCACCACAGTGGGGGGGTTGGGCTTACCCAGCTGACGTTCTAGTGAGCATCTATTCTGATGGAACTGGAACTGTAACCAAACTGCTTTAACACCTTTAAATCAGCAATATGAATATCGCTGGAGGTTCACAAAAATGAACAAAATTTTAGTGATAAAATTTGTTATCATTATACTTGCTTGATCATTTATGTGACCTCTCTCCTCCCCTGTGGTCAGTGACATCAGGAGGCAAATGATAAAGTTTTCGACTTTGAAAGCTGAAAAGTAGGTAATGTCATATCATTGACTAGTTAGTTGCCATGAACTACCAGATGCAATTCCGAGAGGGGGGAAGCATTTTTGCAATGAGGCAGAACGGGTAATTTTTATTTTGGGTTAGATGTCAACACGGCTTCGTGTACAAGCAATATGAACGTCAGGCGAGTATGGAAATAATGAATTTTCTCAATAAAATTTGGTTTTCTACATAATAAAAGATTCAAAAATAAGTTTTATTTACATTTAATTTGTACTCTGTTGTACTAATTAAAAACTTTTTTTATGAGCTGCACTCGCAGGTGAATATGTTCTCAATATGAGTGTACAGTATTGTAATAGAATAATAATCCTATACCTTTGATACTTTTTAGTACACTATTCTACAGCTGAATATGTGTACTGTACAGTATTTTCTTATTATCTAGACATGCAGAGCAGCAAGAACACGCAATTTTTTTTTTTAACTAACTGGAGAATAATTGTGTCTTTCAGATTGTTGAAGACAACTAACAAGACCTTCAGAGAAAGCTTGTGGCAGCATGAATGTGGCAGAGCCGTTATGCAAGCCGCCGGATGGGATATAGTCGGAGAGACTGTCCAGCTGCCGCCACACATCAATTTACAACTCCCTCTTGAAGTGTTGCTTGCTAATAGGTATAAAGGAATTTATTCTTTATTTTTTAGATAAATATGTTTTCCTAATTAGTGTGGTATGAAGCCTTCTTTAAGGAAAGCTATTACATAAATACAAAATTAGAGTACTATAGTTATTTCCTATAATGCTATATACAGTAATACAGTAAACGAACCTCTTATTTTGAACTGCTAGGACTGTAGGGTTGGTGGATAATTGATCATTTCTCTAGATTATCATAGATAAAAAAAAATCCTTAAAACTCATTAGAACTATAGAAATCTATACAGTATATATATATATATATATATATTTCTGGGCTCAACCTGTGCCGGCCAGTGAAATACTCCTTAAGTACCATTTCTAAGGTAAATAACTGGGAAGAGCTTCTCCAACGGGAGCGCTTATTACGCTTAGGAGAACTCTCTTGTGACGAAGAGTGAGAATGTATCGTAGCGCTCTTTTTCTTGAAGCGCCTAGATGATCCCTCGTGAGAGGAAGTCGATCGCGAAGCAGAACGACGACGCGAGGAAGCGCTCTTTTTATGTTTGTGACGAGAGCGCTTGCAGTCTCTCGGCGAGACATTTCGTGAAGAGATAGAAGGCGAGGAAGAGCGAGAACGATGATGTCTCTTCCTACGTCGCCTGTCTCTCCAACGAGAACATCTGGGCGAAGGAGAGCGAGCTCTCCTTTTCCTCTTCTCTCTCTCCCTCTTAGCCTCCGAGGAGGGTGAGGACGATGAGGAGGAGGGGGAGGTACTGCGATGTTTGCGCTTGTGACGTTGTAGTTTCGTAGAAGCGCAAGCGAGGTGCGAAGTAGGCGCCACCAGAGCTGAAGTTACTATATCTGCTGAAACTTCTGCGGGCGCCGACTGAGGTGATGGTAGCGATCTTTTCCCTAGCAGCCTCAAACCAATGGCACCTATCAGCTGTCCATCTGGCTGGAGTTCGGAACGTTGTGGCAGACGCACTCTCAAGGATGACCCCATTGGAGTCGGAATGGTCACTAGATCGAAAATCGTTTCAGTGGATCCTCTCCCAGGTCCCGGACCTCCAGGTAGATCTCTTCGCGACGAAGTCCAACCACAAACTAAAATGTTATCTGGACCCTCGGGCTTACGCCACAGATGCCATGTCTCAGAACTGGAACACCTGGGAAAGGATTTATCTTTTCCCACCGGTGAACCTATTGATGAAGGTGCTGGACAAACTTCGAACCTTCAAAGGTCAAGTAGCCCTGGTGGCCCCCAATTGGCTGAAGAGCAATTGGTTTCCTCTTTTACTGGAGCTGAGTCTCTGCCCTCGCCAGATTCCCAACCCGACTTTGACTCAAATAGTACAAACGCGCACTGTGTTCGCTTCCTCAAACATTCAGAACACCCTAACTTTATGGACTTCATGAAGTTTGCGGCCCAAAAAGGGGCTAACATAGATCCCCAGAATACTTTATTCTTAGAATCAGATAAGAGAGACTCCACTCTTCGTCAATATGACTCAGCAGTAAAAAAACTAGCAAAGTTTTTGATGGATTCTAACGTTGTCTGTATGACATTAAACCTAACGGTTACCTTTTTCAGAACCTTGTTTGAGTCAGGTTTGGCAGCTAACACTATTACTACCATCAAGTCTGCCTTGAAGAAAATTTTCCTGGTCGGGTTTAATGTAGATCTAACAGACTCATTGCTAGTTTCAATTCCAAGAGCCGGTGCCAGACTGAAACCATCCATTCGTCCTAGCTCGGTTTCCTGGTTTCTCAATGATGTCCTTAAACTGGCGTCAGAAACCATCAACGACTCATGTAAGTATATACCTCTACTCAGAAATACTCTTTCTTATGAGTTTAGCATTCGGCGCTAGAATTTCGGAATTAGCTGACTTGTCAAGAGATCCAGGCCACATTGAGTTCCTTCCATCAGGAGAAGTTCTCCTCTCCCCAGACAAAGTCTTCTTGGCCAAAAATGAAGACCCTCAGAACAGATGGTCCTCCTGGAAAATTATCCCGCTCCCTCAGGATCCTTCCCTGTGTCCTGTTACCACTCTAAAGTCCTTTCTATCGAGGACTTCCTATAAGACCTCAGGGCCCTTGTTTGTTAGAGAGCAGGGAGGGACTATAACTTTAAAAGGGATCAGGCAACAGATTTTGTATTTTATCAAACAGGCTAATCCTGAGTCTTTCCCTCACGTCCATGACATACGGGCGGTAGCAACCTCAATAAATTTTTTCCATCACATGAACTTTGCAGATCTTACTAAATATACCGGATGGAAATCCCCGTCAGTGTTCAGGCGGCACTATCTTAAACATCTAGAGGCCCTTAAACTCGCTACCGTAGCCGCAGAGAGCGTGGTATCCCCCGAACAAATTAATTCCTAATTAATTCCTAATTTTAAATATTTAACTTAGCCGGTGAATATATAATAGCTGCAACTCTGTTGCTCGACTGACACATACATAAAAACTCGCCAGCGATCGCTATACAGGTTGCGGGTGTGCCCACCAGCGCCAACTGTCGGCCAGATACCACTCTCGATGTAAACAAAACCTCAATTTCTTCTCTGTCGACGTGACGACAAGACGTACTTTACTCGCTGTTGAACCTGGAGTTTTTCCCATCATATTTGGTGAAGTACTTTAATTTGGTTTGAGCTTTCGCAGTACAGGTGTTTTTCTTCAAATAAATCCTTGAACTCTTTTTTGAATCGGATTAATTGTTGATGACTTAGATCGTTTTTTGGAATTTCCCTTGACTAATTCAAAATGGCTGACCCTTCTCAAGTTCCCAAGTTCAGAAAATATAATGCTAGGGACTGTCATAGGCATCTTCCAAAGGCTTCTCTCGACCCTCACACTGTTTGTTCCAATTGTCGGGGTAAAACCTGTCAATTGGAAGATCGGTGTGAGGAATGCGTGGGCCTTTCGGAATTCGATTTTATCGAATTTGATAAATATACACGCAGACTAGAGAGAGATAGGGTAAGGAGAAGTTCTTCTAGGTCGGTAGATTTTTCCTCTCCACATGCCCCTCAACCTATTCCTTCCCCTGTAGTGGTTGTTCCTAACCCCCCTCCTAGCACTCAGGAACCGTCGATGGCAGACATGATGCGTGCTATTCATGCCTGGGGGGAGAGAGTTGAGTCTTTAGCAAGTGACCGAAATCAACTCATGGCGGACGTAAAGGAACTCAAGTGCCAAAGTGCCACGAAGGATAGTGTCAAAGTGCCTAGTGTTACGCAAAATGTTGTGAACAGTGTTGCGCTCGAGGGTTCGTCTGTTCGTGCCTGTCGTCCTCCTAGTCCGGGACCTCTTGCAAGCTCCCAAGCCCAGGGGAGAAGCAATGTCGTACGACTCATGGGTTCGAGAGGCCTTGATCAGCGATCAGACGTTCCCTCTAAGGTATCAGGCGTATCTCTCCAAGATCGCCCCTACCTAAGTAAGACGAGAGAGCCCATTTTTACCTCGTCGTCCGAAGGTGTTTCACGTAAGAAACCTTGGACCAAGGTCTCTAGACCTTTAAAGCGTAAGTCGGTCCCTTCAGGACAAGTCCAACGTCCCGGATGTAGCCACTGGGACAGTTCGGACCCGTTGCCGTCATCTGATGACTGTTCGCCGCCTAAGAGAGGCAAAGTTGTGCCGTCTCATTCGTTAACCCCGTCTGTTACCGCACCTGCTTCCGTAGACCCTAAATGGGTGTTACTGCAAGACATGCAGTCCAAGCTTGCGTCCTTGATGGAGGACTACAACGCTGAGAAGGTTTCCGTTGAACCTACGAGCCTTCAGCCATCCAAGCGTTCTGTTGTGCGTCCTGTTGACGTGGATGTAGCTTTCTCGCGTCAACCAGTTGGGGTGGTACCTCCACCGATGCGACCCAGTGTGGATTTCCAGCCGCACGTTGACGTTAGGCAACGCACTGATGCGTTTGGTGACGTTCAGGACGTTCATCAACCATCAGAGTTGACTTGTTTTGACGCGGTGCGTCAACCTCCGCAACCCGGTATGGCGTTGACTGCACAACCCAGACGGTCTAAACAGTCTCGGGTGGACGCTGTGCGTCCTCGCTCACCTGTTATTGTTGACAGTTCCCAGACTGTTCAGCAGTTCCAGGACGCTGCGTCCGGCTCCGTCACGTATGCACCTGTGCGACCGGACTCTGCGAGTCAAATGTTGCCTACTCCGTTGCCGTTTTCTCATCAGTTATCGGATGAGGAACAGTCAGATGAGGACGTTGCTGAACCACAGCATGAGGATCAACCTTCAGAACTAGATGAGCCTAAAGCAGTTCAACCATCCTTGGACTTTAGAAAAGTCATGGCTGTTTTTAAAGAGTTGTTCCCTGACCACTTTATTTCTGTGGCTCCTCGTTCGCCGCCGTCAGAGTTTGTCTTAGGCGTTCCTGCTACCATGCCTGCCTTTACTAAACTCGTTCTCTCTCGCTCATCCAAGAGATCTTTACGGATGTTAGGCGATTGGTTAGAGACCAAGAGGAGTTTAGGGAAGACAGCATTTGCCTTCCCCCCATCTAAACTCTCATCTAGATCGAGCGTCTGGTATGCCACGGGAGAAGTTCTCGGCTTGGGAGTTCCTGCCTCTGCCCAGGGCGACTTCTCAAGTCTTGTAGACTCTCCCCGCCGCCTTGCCATGAGACGCTCGAAGATTTGTTGGTCACCCTCGGACCTGGACCACCTTCTTAAAGGCATTTTTAGGGCGTTTGAAGTCTTTAACTTCCTGGACTGGTGTCTAGGAGCCCTGAGTAGGAAAATCTCTTCTGCCGATAGGGATGTTTCCTTACTCATTATGTCCTGCATGGACAAGGCCGTCCGTGATGGGTCCAACGAGCTTGCCGCTTCATTCACGTCCGGAGTCCTTAAGAAACGAGAGTCTCTGTGCTCGTTTCTGTCAGCAGGAGTGACGCCATGCCAAAGATCTGAGCTACTCTTTGCGCCCTTGTCTAAGTGCTTGTTTCCTGAAGTCTTGGTTAAGGAAATTGCCTTGTCTTTAGTGCAGAAGGACACCCACGATCTAGTTGCGTCCTTGGCTCGCAAAGCTCCCCCTTTGCCTGCCTTGTCTGCCAGACCTAGGATGGACACTCCTGCGTCCAGGTTTATCCCGCCCTTTCGTGGCAGAGCCTCCAGCAGGGGAGGTGCTCGTGCCGAAGGGAAGAGAGGGAAGAGGAAAGGATCCAAGTCCTCTAAGGGCAGAGTCTGACTGCCCGCAACTTCAGACAGCAGTAGGTGCCAGACTCAAGAACTTCTGGCAAGCCTGGGAGAAGAGAGGCGCAGATCAACAATCTGTGAGGTTGCTCAGAGAGGGGTACAAAATCCCTTTTGTACGCAGACCTCCTCTAGCGACATCCCCCATCGATCTCTCTCCCAGGTACCGAGAGGAAGAAAAGAGACGAGCCCTGAAACTGGAAGTGTCTCTTTTGCTAGAGAAGGGAGCGGTGGTCAAAGTCTCGGACCTTCAATCACCGGGGTTTTACAACCGTCTCTTCCTAGTATCAAAGAAGACAGGAGGTTGGAGACCGGTGCTAGACGTCAGTGCTCTGAATGTCTTTGTCACAAGGACGAAGTTTACCATGGAGACCACAAAGTCAGTCCTAGCAGCAGTCTTTATCACAAGTAATTTCTCCACTGATTCTTGTGTCATGGGCGAAACTTCTCGCTACAGAATTTTTAACATTACAGTCTATGTCTGAGATCATATAACAAACAGTAGTGCAGCTAATACCCTACCCTGCGGCATGCCATATATTACCTGATCTTCATCCGATTTCTCATCATTTGCAACCACTATCTGTTTTCTGTTTTGCAGAAATTTTTTTACCCCCCTTTCTTATCTTTCCCAAAATTTTATACTTTCTCATTTTTTTCTCTATCTTATTATGGTCTACCTTGTCAAAGGCTTTTGAAAAATCGAGATAGATCACATCTGTGTCTTTTTCATTTATCATATTTTGTGTTTTCATAGTGTGCTATCAGTTTGGTTTGTGTACTTTTTCCGGGCACAAAACCATGTTGACCTATATTAAGCAAATTATTTTGAACCATACCTGCAAAAACCCCTGGCAATATATGTGCGTATTTGGGTTGAAATGCATCATATCTTGGGGCCTTTTGTGCATAGCGCGGTATATACTCGGCTTGTTTTTTTGTTTCAGTTTTGCTTTCATTTTTCTTTCCTGTTTGCTGAGTTTTCTGACTTTAAATCATGGTTGCAGGATGCATATATCAACAATTTTTGTTGAATTTGAATCCTTTTCCTTCTTTCAGGTTTTTGCCTTTTTTTGGATGGAGATCTCTGTAT
>NC_090734.1:131768543-131783543 GCF_036898095.1 Palaemon carinicauda
GATTTAAGTACCACTTGTCACAGGAATAGATATATTCTTCGTGTAAGATAAACGACATACCGAAAATTACTGAAAAAAAGAGAAATGAGAAACCACAATAAATCGAAAAAATAAAGAAAAATTAAGAAATTGCATCTCTCCAAGTGATCAACTCATATCTCCCTCATTTAGATCATGGCCGCTTTCAAAATTTGATCTGTCATATGTGAGGTCATTCCTTTCCCTTATAAGAGATCTTGAGAATTTTATGGTGGCCTGGTGGTAGCGTCCTTGCCTGGTGATTGCCAGACTGGGGTTTGAGTCCCTCTCAAACCCGTTAGTTCCTTTGGTCGCTGCAATCAAACCATCCTTGTGAGCTAACGATTCATCAGCAGCCTTTGCCTGGCCCTCCTTGGTCCAATTTTGGGTGGAGAGGGGGCTTGGGCTCTGATCATATGTAATATAGTGAGTCTCTAGGGCATTGTCCTACTTTATAAGGCTATTTCACTGTACCTTCCCTCTGCCATTCATGAGCGGCCTTTAAAACCATTAAAACAAGACTTGGGTTGTCCCTTCTTCCTTCCCTCTACAAGAGACTTACAAGTTTTACCATTAAATCTGGCACACCAGAGTCTAGAGGTGCCAATGATTAGAATAGTTATTTGATCGACCGGGAAATGTTTGCTAGATACGAAAGTATTCATACACTATATGGAGTTTTTAACAGCTTTATGATATTTTGAGAAATGGGTAAAATATTATTGTTGTAATATATAATATCGATAATTAAATGATATATTTTAGAGTGTCAACGTAAATGTTGAAGTATTTAGTAAACAAGTGGCCTTTATTAACTTTACATTCACTGGAAGATAACAGTTATAAGCTTACTTGTACTTTACACAGTAGTTAGGAAAATTACATAGCAATTGCAACTAATCTGTTTATTTATGGTCACTACCCATTCAAATGATCAGATTTTGACTTGATTAATAATAATAATAATAATAATAATAATAATAATAATAATAATAATAATATTGCCTATTTCCTTCCTTTGAGAAAATATATATTAAAATTTATAAATTATTTTTCATAACTATGTAGAGCCTACGTTTTCATAGTCCCATGACCGTGTTGATTGATTGAAAGTTTTCTGGCATCCTGGCCCATGTCCGTGTGATAATTTGATTTAACTAAGCTCTAGAATGTTATTTGAAATGTAATTCTTGACTTTTTTTTCTAGATGTAAGACAGGAATTATAGTTTCTCATGATATGAAAAGTTAAGATTATTATTATTATTATTATTATTATTATTATTATTATTATTATTATGGGTAAACAGAGAACATATAAGTCTTGGAAAATACAATAGGCAAGTAGGCATATCGTGCATAGAGTTTTTTAAGTATATTAATATAACAACAATGCTGATTTCTTGAACTTTCACATGCCACTGTTCCCTTCGTCATAAATAAATGTAAATGAAAATTAATCTGAAATTCTGTATCATATATGTGCAACCATTGGAGCTCTTTTGACTGGATATTAGGTTCCGCTGACGTCAAAATATTGCCGTAAAGGTTTACCACAGAGTTCCAATTAGGATGATTAGCCTCGTTTCACACGAGCGGATTTTTTTCCGTACTGAAACATATCCGCTCGTTAGAAGGTATCTTTTCAAAAGACACGAATCTCCCCGAGCAGCCTCGTAGTTTCTATAAGCCTCTACATTGTTGGACAGGAACTTACGGTCTATTAAATTTCTTTACATTCAGATCATCCCGGACAGTTCCATCGTTTTCGTAATACAAGGCATACAGTTAAGTCTAATAGTCAGGCCTTATCCATCATGAGACTCAATACTACACAGTACTCTAGAAGTTTTATTATAGCTGTGACCATCTTGAAAATTGTACGATGGAAGGAATAAAACAAGTCCCTTAAAAAAGGTTCACTTTAATGAAATGTTGAGCTTTCATGTGAAGTTAAATTTAGAACTGGTTGCTGGTGGGCTTGTTGACGTAGAGAAGGATTTTCCTGTGTCAGAAGTAACTACAGGCATGCTGTCTTCCTTCTCCTACCCTCCTCGCTTTTCAAGAAACCCTGACGACAAACGAAATACTATTTTCAAAAGGTAAAGGCAAGTTCTGCTAAATCACTCTATTCAATAACTGTAGTAAAATGAAAAAGGATTATTTAGGTAAAAGCGCAAGCTCTGCTATTTCACTTAAGTCACTAAACTCAGTAGTTAACTTTACAATTAAATTGAATTCTGACCAATAAAAAATATATAGCCTACATATTCTGCCTCCAATTTAACGTGGCAACCACCTAACCACGAAAGGCCAAATGATCCGAAAACTTCGGCATAAAGTAAACACAACATAACATTGGCTAATTAAGTAAAAACTGCCTCTAATCGAAAAAACTTTCATATGGTAACACGCAAAGTTACAGCAGTGATAAATTATGAATAGTTTAAATACCAAATCCACAGGGTTTATTAATTGGGAATCGAGCAAGGGAATATTTAGCGAAGATAAACAAATTGACAGGGAATCACTTTAGAAGTCAGCATATCTTTCGTAATGACGTACCTTATCAATTCAATTCCTCGGAAATTTGGCGAAGATAGTGTCCTGATGTTACGACGCTTATGGCTGGTCTCGTCTTGTGCAGGATGGCGGAGAAAAGCGAGTATCTGTTACTCCTCCATTATATGACTTCGACTAACTCTGGATATAATAACACCTGTAATATCCAGCCGTCCGTCCAGTACGAAAACCTTCTTTCAACTCCCCTTCTCTCTGCTGGCGATGTTTCCTTTAGAATTCGTATTACTGGAAAAAAAAAAAGACCACCAGCAGATAGTTCCGAAATGGGTTGTTTAGTAGTTCACACTTCAAAGGATTTACCGTCAAAACGAAAATATACAATGTGCTGGGTTTCCCTTCAAGCGTAAACTACCATTATTTATAATAATAATAATGCATAAGTTATCACTGGGTAACACAGATTTACCCAGGAAGAAAATCAATAAACAATGGAATATATGATTTGCTAACCAAATACTGTAGCAACAACAAAAGGAACAGCATTAATTAAACAATTTCCAACACTCCAGGGAAGGAGCTCGGATTTTCTAGGCTTTGAAAATCCGAGGAAGTTCTTAATTTATTCTAGGAGCATCTCCTTAGTCCTTAATCCTGAAGCAACGGCAGCTGCTCTCTTTTGATACCTATAATTAGAGTCCACTGCTATAGTTTTCCTGGGTCTCACAGAGGGAGCAATGCCACTAGTACAACCTTTATCCCTGAGCAAGGGTATAAGGCTGGTAACATGTCTTTTCACAACTTCACCAGACTTCCCTTTCAAAATCTGAGCATTGGTCACCTCTCCAAGGTCATTCTTTAGCACTTCCTTAACAATCCCAAGTGGATAATTTAAGGCCTTAGTATGAGGATCCTTCAGCAAAACAATGTCTCCAGCTTCAATGATTTTATGGGTAACAGGCTTGTATCTGTCAGTCTTATCAACTGCTTCATTTATCAATGTCGTCAAAAATTCAGAATGATAAATTCTAATCAGGTTCTCTCTTACCTTCCTCAGCTTGCTGTAAGTGTCCTCAATTATTCTTGAGGGTGAATCTTTTAAGTCATACTCCCCATCTAATTCAGGATCACACTGCAATTCGGGTATAATGTTAACAGAGGTTAACTCGTAGCCATGTATTAAAATTTCTGGAGTTATTGGGCTAGGTACAGATTCATCAGGCACATCCCTTAAACCATCCTTAAAGGCAATGGGACGACGATTTATAAAATGAGTTGCGTGAGATATAAGAAAGGACATATCCCTTATGTCTAACACATTTCTTTTAATGGATTTGTAAATTAGATGTTTTACCATTTTTATGCAAATTTCCACTAAAGAACCCATTTGGCTACAACCCTTGTAATAATTTTCAAATTCATTAGGTTTAATTCCATTTTCTTCAAAGTATGACTGGGTATCAGGATTTTTTTAAAAATCTGCAATAACATTAGCCTCGGCAACAAGTTGTGTCCCCAAATCGCTTACTACAAATTGTGGTAAACCATGTTCAAAGGTATGTAGAGTGAATGATCTCAAAAATTCCTTGACTGACAAATCCAAGCATAATTTCAAATTAATGGCCCTTGTATACATACAGCTCATACACAGAATCCAAAACTTCACCTTACTACCCTGTTGCTTAACAAAATATGGTCCAAAATAATCAATATATACATAACTGAAGGGAATCTGGGAAGGATCCATCCTAAACTCACGGTAAGGGGACCGATTTAACCGAATGGTATGCTCCTTGTACCTTTTACAGATGACACAATCTTTTACCACTCTTTTAACAGCTGAAAAACATTGTGGTATCCAGAGCTTCTTGCGTAGCTCATTCAGAACAGAATAATAACCAGCATGCTTGAGTTTTATATGAAGACTCCTGATTATCAGTTCTGTCAAGGAACTTTTGTTAAACAGCAAGATTGGGAAGCAATACCTCTGTTTACCTTTCCACCTGTCAAACTTGCTTTTGACTCTGAGAATTCCATCTTTATCTGGGTAAACATTCAACTGTCTTACCAAATTAGGTATACCCTTAAGAAGTTTAGAATTGTATGCAAAATACTCGAAAACATTAGGAAACTGAATTTTTTGTTCTTTCAATATGATCATCTTCAGAGCTTTCACATAAAATCCTGTATCATTAGATTCAACGGGAACCTTCAGTTTTCTAGCTGTAACTGTAGCTTTCCACTTGGCAAAACACTGAGCAACCCTGGCATGCACTTTAACCATGAGAGAGAAACTAGAGTATCTGTTTGGAGAAACTAGATGCTCAGCAACGTCCTCCCTAAGGTCTTGTGCACAAAAATTACTTAAAACATTCTCCTCTTTGAAGTCAAGGGTAGCCCTAGGGTTAGGAACTGTAACTCTCAAAATATCTTGACTGACTATAGACTGGTGGATATCAGGTTGAGGTCCGGATAAATAGTTTGTATTAATTAACTGTTTATAGGACAAGGTTCTTGTTATGCAGTCTCCAGGATTGGCAGTTCCAGTGATGAAAGTAAAATTAACAGGAAACGTTTCACATAACTTATCTATTTGCTGTAGCCTGTTAAGAACAAATACAGACCTTTTCTGCATCTTATCCAGTTTATAGGAATATGAATTGATCCAAGAAAGAGCTACCAAACTATCAGAGTACAAATCCAAACTTTTTATTGCAATTGGAACGAGGCAATCAGGCCCTCCTAAATCTTTATACAAATCAATTAACAACTCCACACCCAAGCAAATGGCTTGTAACTCCAGGGAAGGGATGGACTTAGTATTAGACTGTCTGTTTATCAGCCTGTTTTTGGCTAATAAAAAATTTGTTTGGCCAGTATCAATGTTCTCTATATACAGAACAGCTCCATATATCATACTGCTAGCATCTACACAAGCAATAAGTCTGTATTGTCCATCTCTTTCCCCAACAAATCTTTGAACAACAATTTCAGGTGTAGAATTAGCTTGCCTTGCAATGCATTTCCATTCTTTTAGCTTATCCCCAGGTAAAACATCATCCCATCCTAATGACTTATCACACTGTAAACCATGCATAAATAGCCTTGCCCTATTAAATACTGGACCATTGATATTATACAAATCAAAGTTTGAAGCAATGGACTTGAGGATGGACCTCTTCGTACTTGCCAAAGCTTCCAAAACAATGGGAAAAGTTGAAAGGGTATCTAACTCCCTATTCCATTTCAAACCTAAAAGTTTAACTTCTGTTAATGTATTTTGATCCCAGTCTGAGTCAATGACTTCTTGAAGTGGCCCATCATTGGTGACAATTTGTTGCAATTCTATTCTATAAGGAGCAAATATATTTGTTAGCCGAGTATAGGCCCATTCCAAGGTATCCGAATTTTTGCAGGTATAAGCTCCATTATCCACATAAAACAACTGAAAGCAATTTCTTCATATTTTTTACCTCTTGAGTATCAACCTCCACATCCAAAACCTGTATCTTATAGAGACTCAACATCAGAATTGTAGGGCTACATCTTAACCCAAAACTCAATCTAGGATTCTTGTAACCAACTAAGGAAAAATCTTTCTTCTTCACACTTCTAACCCAAAGAAAAAGTAATTTATTCTGATCTGAAGGTCTAAGTGCTATCTGATCAAAAGCCTTTTTGAGATCAAAGCACAATATCTTCGAACCAAATCGTAAGTGAAGTAAGGCTGAACTTAACTTTTGGTTTAACGACGGCCCTGGATGAATTGCCTGGTTATGGCTTACTGTCATGGGTTTTCTAGGGTCCGCCTCAAATATGTTTGATAGAAATACTACTCTGCATTTTGTAGTCTCTCGATCAAGTTTAAACACCCCCATGTGGGGTAAAAAACTATGTTCAGGATGTTCAATTAGGTAATGCTTAAGGTTTGGGATCTTTTCAATTATTCCTAAATTTTCTTGTTCTTTAATGACGTCATCCATGAGTTTCAGATGCATCTCCCTTTTGCAAAGCTTCTTTAAATTTGACTTTAACACTGCTTCAGCTAGTTTATAATTTTTACCAAGTAAGTGTGACACCTTACTGTTCCACAGCAGAGGCATTGATATTCTTCCATCCTCATTAACAGTGGCATTGTTAAGTGCATATCTTACTAGAGAATTATTGAGTTCCACGGATGTCTCATTCTCTTTCTTATCATAATTAAGGATCCTTTTGCAGTCATATTCCAACATTTGCTCGGTGGCCCTTTGTAGTGCTTGCTCATTTATGACCCCGTTCTCATTTAAAACTAGAAAATTAGCTTCTACCACCATTTCATCATGCTCCAATATAGATAAATCATTAAATTTACCTAATCCAAGGCCTATGGAATCAAGAGAGCCTACATCCAACTGAGCAACAACAGGCTTGCAAGTAATTGAAGTTTCAACTGCATTTAAATCAGGAAGGCAATGTAAATTTTTTAACAGTGTCAACATTACCAAGAAGCATCACTCCAAAGGAAGTTTGAAAGTATACTGAAGGACTATCCCGTCCAAACCTAACTGTTGACGCCATAGTGCAGTGAGCAGAGTTAGTGCCTAGGAAGAAATCTATACTATTTAACTCATCCCCATTATTTAGCAACTGTTTATCTGCAAGGGTGTAGCCCTTAGCAGAGAAATGGCTTGCCACCCTGAACAAATGTGGCAACTTCAAATTTATATTTATATAAGGTACACATAGGGCCTCCACCTTGCAAATTTCCTGACCAAATTTTAAATTCAGTTCCACAACTTTTGTATTATATGATTTAGCAGAGTTAAAACCATTAACAGTAAGACTCACATTTCTCCTCAAAACTTTGAAAGGAATCTTCTTAACCGCTCTGTCTGTAATAAAATTACACTGACAGCCCGAGTCTTGCAAACCTCTTATTTGGGTATGGTCCTCTAGCTGACAAGTAAAAGTTGGTAGAGCAGATCTATTACCATAGCACTGAAGAGCATCCACTGAAAATACTACCCCCGTGGAAACCTTTTCAGATTTCTCATTAACTAAATTGGAGTTTTTATTAAGACTTCTAGCTATGACTACCTCTTCTTTTGAGGAATCTTTTTTAATGCAGAGAAAGGTGAAATGCCAGCCATTACAACCTCTGCATTTCTTATGAAGTCTAAATTTGCACAAGCCCGCAGAATGAGAGGAACTGGCACACTTAAGGCTACCTCCTATCTCTTTCAGCTTATCCACCTTTGCCTTATTACTATTATAAACCGGGCACTTGAAAACTTGGTGATCATCAGTTGCTCTGTCATAAGCACATAAGGAGCATTTCGTCTTAGTAGGCTGCCCTTCAACATTCACATTGGAGGCTAGATTAACAGTCTCTGAAGTTTTGGGTAACTTTTTAACTTTTGTATCAATTTTCTGAGATGCTATGGCATATCGTTCACATGCTTCAAAGATGTTATCATTAATTTCTGAAAGGGAGGGCCTCGTCTTATTGGTAATATTTACTAGCTGAGATTGGAAGGTGCTGTTCATGCCATTCCAAAAGAAGTAGTTCAAAAAATCGTCCACTTCCATTTTCAACAACTTAACAGATTCCATGAAATTTTTCATCTGACCAACGTACGCAAATGGATCTGTTTGGTAAGGCATTTTCATAAATGTCAACTGTTTTATTAACGTAAACTTCTGAAACCCAGGGGATGCTAAAGCAGACCTTAAAATTAATTTTGCATCTTCATATGTCTGTTTGTCTGTTTCAAGTGAATTGAGTAGTATGGATGCACGACCTGACACTTGTTGCTTCAGCAGTAGTAATTTGTCTCTCTGAGTGTACTTCAAGGTTTTAATAACCTCTTCAAATTCAGAGAGAAATTTCTCTATATTTTCTCCCTCTACACTTTTAAATGCTGGTAAAGGAGCTGTAGGGCTTTTCAAAAGGCTTCTAGCTTCTTCAAGTACAGAATGGGGAGGAACTGAATCTTTAGTAGCCTCAAGGGTAGCTCTAAAAAAGTTTATTTTATCCAAGTAGCTCTCACAAGCTTCAAACTCAATATTCAATTTTGATTAATCTTCCTCTTCTTCCCATAATAACTTAGCTATTTTAGAATTATAAACCTTCAGCTCTTCAGCAAATCCATGAAATTTAGAGATAAGTGATAGCCGTTCAACTTCTGAACCCAATTTACAATCTTCAATTCGATTGACATTCTTAGTCACTTGACTGCAGATGTATTTCCGAGAATTTATCAAAAGCGATAATTCCGACATCTTTGCTGATTGCTATTAAAACAATATTTCAGACAATCCCAAATCAATCTATAGAGCAGATCTAACCCAACAGAGTTTAAATGTGCGGCGTCCCTGTATAACCTTCCTTTATCTAATCTACCTGGACCCTCTACTCTGAACAAGTAATTCTTGAAACTCAACTTATTTATAAATTTATTGAGATAACGCCTCATTAACTTTAATTCTTCCACGCATGGGCTATCAAACCGATTTCTCCTTTCATAAAATCGGATTTCGATTTGAGATGCAATTATACAAGATCTTGGTAACCTGGATCTCAGAATCTTGTAAAATTCTTTGCAATTATTCTTTACCACTGACAAATCTACACGAGACTTCAAATCATTACCTCCTAAAATTACCAACAAATAATCGGGGTTATATGTGAAAACATCTTCTAGGAGAGCTAGATTATTCAAAAAATAATTAAATGTGGCACCAGGAAAACCAAGAAACTGAACATCAAAAGATGTCTGTTCAATCACAATTTTTGAGCTATTAACACTAAGCTCCAAATCTCTAAACATAAGAATGTCCTAGAATTGACAGTTTCGTGACAATACCAAAACCAAAATATAAACTAGGTAAAATTCAAGGACACCTTCATTTATAAACAAAATTTTAACACTGAAAAATTCGAAAATTCTCGTACTTTCGTCATTCTCTCCGCCAATCCTACATTCAACGAGACCAACCAGCAACCAAATTTCTTACTCGAGCCCCACGTTGGGCGCCATCTTGAAAATTGTACGATGGAAGGAATAAAACAAGTCCATTAAAAAAGGTTCACTTTAATGAAATGTTGAGCTTTCATGTGAAGTTAAATTTAGAACTGGTTGCTAGTGGGCTTGTTGACGTAGAGAAGGATTTTCCTGTGTCAGAAGTAACTACAGGTATGCTGTCTTCCTTCTCCTACCCTCCTCGCTTTTCAAGAAACCCTGAGGACATAAACGAAATACTATTTTCAAAAGGTAAAAGCAAGTTCTGCTAAATCACTCTATTCAATAACTGTAGTAAAATGAAAAGGGATTTTTTAGGTAAAAGCGCAAGCTCTGCTATTTCACTCAAGTCACTAAACTCAGTAGTTAACTTTACAATTAAATTGAATTCTGAGCAATAAAAAATATATAGCCTACATATTCTGCCTCCAATTTAACGTGGCAACCACCTAACCACGAAAGGCCCAATGATCCGAAAACTTCGGCATAAAGTAAACACAGCATAACATTGGCTAATTAAGTAAAAACTGCCTCTAATCCAAAAAACTTCCATATGGTAACACGCAAAGTTACAGCAGTGATAAATTATGAATAGTTTAAATACCAAATCCACAGGGTTTATTAATTGGGAATCGAGCAAGGGAATATTTATCCACGATAAACAAATTGACAGGGAATCACTTTAGAAGACAGCATATCTTTCGTAATGACGTACCTTATAACTTCAATTCCTCGGAAATTTGGCGAAGATAGTGTCCTGATGTTACGACGCTTATGGCTGGTCTCGTCTTGTGCAGGATGGCGGAGAAAAGCGAGTATCTGTTACTCCTCCATTATATGACTTCGACTAACTCTGGATATAATAACACCTGTAATATCCAGCCGTCCGTCCAGTACGAAAACCTTCTTTCAACTCCCCTTCTCTCTGCTGGCGATGTTTCCTTTAGAATTCGTATTACTGGAAAAAACAAGACCACCAGCAGATAGTTCCGAAAGGGTTGTTTAGTAGTTCACACTTCAAAGTATTTACCGTCAAAACGAAAATATACAATGTGCTGAGTTTCCCTTCAAGCGTAAACTACCATTATTTATAATAATAATAATAATGCATAAGTTATCACTGGGTAACACAGGTTTACCCAGAAAGAAAATTAATAAACAATGGAATATATGATTTGCTAACCAAATACTGTAGCAACAACAAAAGGAACAACATTGATTAAACAGAATTTCCAACAGACTAAGTTGTGGAATGATCTTCCTAATCAGGCGTTGAATCAGTAGAACTTCAAATGTTCAAAATTGGCTGCAAATGTTTTTATGTTTGTCAGGTTGACATAAGTCTTTTTGTAGTTTATATATGAAATGTCTCTTTTAATGTTGCTACTGTTCTTAAAATAATTCATTTTAATTGTTCATTACTTCTTATATCGTTTATTTATATCCTTATTTCCTTTCCTCACTGGGCTATTTTTCCTTGTTGGAGCCCTTGGGCTTATAGCATCTATAGTCAAACCATTCTGTGGTGGCCGCTGAAAAGAGCTCTTAGCCAGAACTTATCGTGTCCGAACGTAAACACTTAGTTCATTTTTCCTTTAAGGAAGCTTTCTTTAGAGACAAGTCGAAAACCTTTGAAAACAACAATAAAGGCAGATTAAGAGATTAACAGTAATACAGGGATAAGTATCCTATTTTCCCTCACCCTTTCTTTACAACTATACCTGCTGGGATAAGATCACCTTAAATAACATCAACATCTTATATATATATATATATATATATATATATATATATATATATATATATATATATATATATATATATATATATATATATATATATATATATATATATATATGTATATATCGAAAACTGACATCTAAGCATAAACTATGCTTATAATGAGCTTTAAAGAGTTATTTAAAGAAAAGACTTTTTAAATATTTTTAATTGTTCTGACATTGTCAGATACTTATCTTTCACCACCGATATTTTCGTGCTTGTGGTCTCCTGGTCAAATCCGTCAATCAATGGTCTTTCAGCTGAAGAGATTATAATTTCTTGAAGGAAAAGTAAATTTAATCTCTCTCTCTCTCTCTCTCTCTCTCTCTCTCTCTCTCTCTCTCTCTCTCTCTCTCTCTCTCTCTCTCTCTCTGTATATATATGCATTTATATATATATATATATATATATATATATATATATATATATATATATATATATATATATATATATATATGTATATATATATATATATATATATATATATATATATATATATATATATATATATACACTGTATTTATTATGTAGACTTTCCTTGGAGATTCTTTCCATCCATTGAATGCAATGTTTTCTCCACCTTCCACCAGTATTTTTTCAAAGGTGGGGATTTCATTTCGTGCATATAAGTTTAACACTGTTCTTCTTAAACAAATTTGTTGAAGTCGTCGAAAGCAGGATGATACTCTGTTCTTTCTTGAAATTTAGGTTTTTCACATTCTTGTGCGATTATTCGACGAACTATTATTTCAGTAACATTAGTGGCTTCAAATGTGTGGATACATGCTTTAGTTACATCAGTAAAAGGTCCGCTTTTCATCTTCATTGTGAAATACTTGTACACAGTATATACTATTTCCACGAGTTGGTTAAGTTTCCAATCGTTCAAATTTGGTAGCTTATGCAGTGTTAAACACTCTATAATATACTCCAAGATCAAAAATTCTGGGGATTAAATATGGCTTACTGATCTTTGCCTAATAAATTTACCCTTGAGACCTTCAGAAAGATTTCAAACTCACCATCTTGCCAGAGTCTTATATTACGACAATAGGATAAAACTGGCAAATAACCTGGAATTATAATTTCGAAAAAAAAAATGTTGTTGGTTTCAATTATCATTATAGAAATGAAACCTTACCCTATGAAATAAATATTTTCGACAAGAATAACAGAGAGAGAGAGAGAGAGAGAGAGAGAGAGAGAGAGAGAGAGAGAGAGAGAGAGAGAGAGAGAGAGAGAGAGAGAGAGAGAGAGAGAGAGACTGGATTTAACTTCTGGTTAATCGTAGCCACCTCTGGTTAATTCTGTGAGATTAGTCAGAAGGGAACGGAATATGTCATAAAGCGGCTACGCTTTATCAGTTTCACTCAGTTTGGATGGATTGTCTCTAACTACTGTGTTCTTTTTTCCTTAAATTGGTCGAATTATTTTGACACGAGTACGCTATACAGGGGGTCAGAAATCGTCTCAGCGGCCACGACAGATTGGTTTTACTATAGCTTTTCCAATTAGGGTTGTACCTTTGTTAGTAATAATAATAATAATAATAATAATAATAATAATAATAATAATAATAATAATAATACACTGGAACCGTTTGGATTAGCAGATCACGCGGTTAAAGTAAATCACTACCGCTCGGAAATTCTTCCGACCGGACAGCGTGTGGAGAGACTAGCTGATCTTCATTAATTTCTAATCCGCACGGTATCAATCCACTCGTGTGAAGCAATCTTTAGGCAATGGATTCTAAGTCGACCACAATATCAATATCCATATTAGCTTTTCTAATGACATCCAAAAGATCGATTTTGTATAATACATTATTTGTATCGAAGATATTGTACTAAAGCATTTGTTTCAAGCTACCTTCAGTAGAGTTAACTGATGCCTCTTAGCTTTAGTTTTTATGTTATTGCTGTAGAACGTTACTTTACATTTATATTCGTTCATTAAGGCATTTTCATCCCAGAAATTAGTTTTTTTGGGTATCATTGCTGTTCTTATATTTTTTTATCTTCTATTTTTTTTTTTGCGGTATAAGAAAGACTTCAATAATTGTGTCCTCAGCCTTTTGTTCATTTGCATTAATAACATTACATACATCATTTCAGATGTTATTACTTAGGTAATAATCCATTCTGTAGTTTTTTTTTTCTGTTCTTGTAACTCTCATAATAGGCAATTTCATGGTGCCGTTTTTCTGGTCTTCAAAAATTCGTTTCACAGCGAACTCTCTTCATTGCATCGTTTATAAACTACGTTAGCCGAACTACTTTTGACAAACAATTTCCCTATAGGTTCATACATTTTAAAAACTCTTAAATATAAATCCACCATTGCTCCCTTTCTCAACTGTCTTTTTACGAAAAGAACCGATAAAAATGTAATTTTTAAAACTTCATTTTTTTTCAAAGGTCTCTAGGAGTATGATATATTTTTCTTTAATGGTCATCATCATTATCATCATCATCATCATCATCATCATCATCTCCTACGCCTATTGACGCAAAGGGTCTTGGTTAGATTTCGCCAGTCGTCTCTATCTTGATCTTTTAAATCAATACTTCTCCATTCATCGTCTCCTACTTCACGTTTCATAGTCCTCAGCCATGTAGGCCTGGGTCTTCCAACTCTTCTAGTGCCTTTTGGAGCCCAATTGAACATTTGGTGAACTTTGGGAGTGCGAAGAGCATGCCCAAACCATCTCCATATACCACTCAGCATGATCTCAACTACATATGGCACAAAGTAGTATCTCTTATAGTTTAATTTCTAATCATGCCCTGTCCTAAAAAACCGTATTCTTTACTCCAATTAATTGAAATTATATTAATCAAATACTTTAATATCTCAGATAGGATTAACACGTATTACTACTCACCGGAAACCGACATTTTGATTTTGGTTAATGAAACTATAACATGAATAATTTTTATTTCGTTGGGTGGCATCGTTTATGTGATAATTATAATCCCGAGACAGGGGAATATCTTGCCAGCATTGACTGAAATGTCAGCGGAAATTATAGTGAAAAAGATCTTCAATTTCATCTTCAGTTATATTTCTTTAGCCGAAGCAAGACATTATTTCTCTAATTCTGTATTGTCACAATAATGTATTTTGAAAAAATTTGCACAAGAAGCACTTTTTGTCTCCTGGTTTATTTCTATTTTTATAACAATAATGATATTAGTTGTAATAAACCCTATTGTTGTAATAATAATAATAATAATAATAATAATAATAATAATAATAATAATAATAATAATAATAATAATTTATTATTACTATTATTATTATTATCTTCATCATCATCATCAACAACATCAACCTCAGCGAGCACGTGAAATATGACATTTAAAGCGAACATAAACAAAAAGTCTTATAAAAACAACATGTTGATAAGAAACTGATAAAATGTCTCAAGTGTTTAGGCTGCTGTTCCACAAACATAAATAGATTTTATCGTCTTTCCTTTCAAGGCTCACTTAAGCATGTTCTTCGACTCTTTGAAGTTTCTTTGCGTATTTATACCTCCAGTCCTCGCCCCCTTTCTAGCTTACATTATTCCGCCTTGTAACTTGGTGGGTTATTTAGAATTTCATAAATGGCCTATTCAAACGTATCTCTTTAAGAAATCCGACCTGGATGGTGGACGGACTAATTTTATCT
>NC_090734.1:131798543-131813543 GCF_036898095.1 Palaemon carinicauda
TGTAAAATCTGTGTACAGACGTATCTATATATATATGCATGTTTGCTTGTACAAGTATATATGTATATATATATATATATATATATATATATATATATATATATATATATATATATATATATATATATATATATATATATATATATATATATATATATATATATATATATATATATATATATAAGTGAGTGTGTGTATATGTGTAAAATCTGTGTACAGACGTATCTATATATATGCATGTTTGCTTGTACAAGTATATATGTATGTATGTATATATATATATATATATATATATATATATATATATATATATATATATATATATATATATATGCATAAATGTGTAAATGCATGTATTCTTATGTGTGCAAATAAGTATATGGGTGTGTATGCATCTATACATTTGCATATACGTTAGTGTAGGAATATATACATGTACTGTATAAATCTTTGTCTATACATGTATAAGTAAAAAATAAAATATTTAACATAAAGGTGAATTAATATAACTGAATTGTAGGTAAATATCAGAAGACCTAAAAGAAATATAATACTTGGCATCTGAGGTATCTCTTTAACCCTGGGTTGGTTAAGTTTCAAAATGGGTACGACATTACCAATGTGGTACCATAAATGAGACCTCAACTTTTGGACCATATAACTTCCTTATTGATAAATATATTTCAAATCCTTAAGTTTCTTATTTAACAATATTCATTCCTCAATATTATGTTTGGAGTTAATTAAAAACCAATAATTTTAAATATTTAATTTGGACAATTTAAAAAAATAAGTATATAAAAGTAAAAATATATAGAAAATAATCTGTAGAAAATATTTACATTATACATAAGTAACTTTGGTGAACTGCATGATAAAGTTGAATGGCATGGCAGAGAGAGAGAGAGAGAGAGAGAGAGAGAGAGAGAGAGAGAGAAAAAGAGAGAGAGAGAGAAAGGAAATGCTTTCACAAGGGCAAATATCAATGTTAAATATATACGTTATCAATCAGTATCAATCATCACCCGCAATAATCCTGGTAACGGCACCATTATATATTTACTCAAAAGAATCCAAAATAGTAAACATATAGAATCTTCAATAAATATGGAAACCTAAACTTACCCTAATTTGGTTTACATATTACCAGGTTCTTTAACAGATTTTCAAGGATTCTTTTCTGTTCCTATCATTCAATAAATCGAGAAATTGCGTTGTGTTTAAATCATTATTTGACCAGGAATAAAAATATTCATATTTATTACTAACCTTAACTATTCATTGTAAAATTTCCTATCCGGCAACCCGAAGTATAGTCTTATTTTACAAATGTTCGTCATTAACGATATCTAACGTGCATGCATGCCCTTCAATATCACTAACATAACAAAACACTTATAAAACCTTGACTTAGCTTTAATCCATGATGGCTAGAACTCTCTTGGTGGTGTGTTAATTCTCCCCCTCCCTTTGAGATACCGCAGGGTAACGAAGACCCTATTTGTAACACTGGTAAGTCGGTACTAACTAGTTCTGCGCTACATTACTCAAAGACAACTGAGGATCTACGCAGACGTGACCCGCATTCGTCAAAACAAACTTTAACAACTCGTTAACGATTGCTTATAGTCAAACCACTATTTAATATATTTTACCTTTCAAAAAACTTAGACCAAAAAGAAATAGTATATTATTACAAACAATTCAATACAACAATTATAATTTTCTACGCATCTCACATTGCATAATGTTCATAATATTTCCCTTACAAAATAAAAGATAAATGACTGTTTACTGGTCTTTATAAATACACTATCGTGATTCTATCTTAAGTCACGAAACACTCCCAGCAAACAGAGACAATATTTACAGTTATAATTGTCCCGCTTGAATGAGGGCTCTTCTGGCCTCAGTAGCTGCCTGTGCTGTTTTCCTGCTTCGTCGTGTACTCTTGTTATCAGTTTTCTCAGGTATGACAACATCAGTCTCTTGCCATAATTCCAAAGGATATAGCATGACAACAGGTCTCATTACTTGACCTTGTGGGGTTTTTAAAGTAACCACACGCAAGACATCATCCGGTCCCACGTGTAATTTGACAATTTGACCGAGCTTCCAACGACTTCTCGGTCCTTCATCGTGTATCAACACAACATCTCCCATTTTGGGCTAAGATTCGTGTCTGATTCCCACCCGATGAGTTTCTCGGAGAGAAGTTAAATATTCTCTCTCCCACCTTTTCCACAGGTCATCACATTTTTTTGTGATGTACATAAATCGCTTTCCAATATCCTTATATTCGCCATACTGAGGGTCCTTAGTTTTATCTTTCCAATCTATGACTTCTCTAGGGAAAGATCTCAATCTACGTCCTAAAATCAAATAATTGGGCGTCAGAATATCCAACTGATCAAGATCTCCCGACGTATAACTTAAGGGTCTGTCATTAATAATTGCTTCAAGTTCAGTCACAACACAGGAAAGTTCACTAAAGCTGAGAAAGGCCTGACCTATTACTTTCTTTAGACATGCTTTCAGAAGACCAATCAATCTTCCCCATATAGCTCCAAACCAAGGTGCTCTGGCTGGTATGAACTTCCATTTACATTCGATAGCATTCAGGTGTTCTTGTACTAAGGAACTTTCTGCCATGTTTTTCAAATAAACTGAAGTCGATACAAAGGTAGTAGCATTGTCACATAGCATTAAAGAAGGAAATCCCCGATGGCCACAAAACTTTCGGAGCACCATAAGAAACGAATCGCAGGACAGATCTTTTACTAATTCGATATGGATTCTTCTAGTAACTGGACAAGTAAACAACACAATATAGGCCTTTTCAGGATTTTGCTGTTTCTCCTTGGTTAACAACGCTCCTGTATAATCTACCCCTGTAACGCTAAAGGGTTGTTTTCTCTGCACCCGAAATTCTGGCAATGGTGGAGCAATATTTACACGGTAGGTTCTCCCTTGTGTTTTCTTACACATTATACAATGATGAATTACACTTTTGTATAATTGATGAAGCTGTGGGACCCAGTATTCCTGTCTCATACTTGCCACGGTTGCATTTACTCCCATGTGAGCTTGTAAACAGTGATGCTCCCTTACTATCAATTTCGTGAGAAAACATCTTTTCGGCAGTAAGATTGGGAATTCTAATTCCGCCGCCTGTGCGACATGTTCCAATCTTCCTCTGCATCTTATAATTCCATCTTCCAAGAAGAGATTCAATTGTACTAATAAGGTCAATTTCGAAACTTTACCCCCTTTTCCCAAAGCTTTATATTCTTCCGAAAAGTATTCCTTTTGTAAGAGGATAATCATTTTATTTTTAGCTTGTTGAAGTTCTTCCAGCGTTAAACTTCCAATTTTTCTACGGCCAGTTGATTTGCAATTGTGAATAAATCGCCTAATCCAAGCTATAGTTTTACAAAATTTATCCACTCTACTAAATATTTCCCAGTTCAGCAGATGGGTTTTTTCACTGTTCCCTACGAGAAGGACTTGAATAACTTCATCCTGTGCTTGTGCTTCTTTCACCCATGTCCTGTCAATAGGATAGGTGTGGTTTTCTGATTTTAACCAGGGAGGTCCCTCCCACCAAAAGGAGTTATTTTTTACTACTTCTGTCCTTTTTCCTCTATTAATCCAGTCGCTAGGGTTTTCTGAAAAGACGATCCCTGCAGTTATAGAGTTAATTTCCAATACACTATTTTTCACAAATACTACCAAATTATTATTTTTCACTAACCATCCCAGGGCAACTTTACTATCAGACCAAATTATTATTTTCTCAAATTTATTTTCTTCAAAAGTTTTAACTATAAATTCATACAATCTTGCACCTAACAACAAAGCCATTAACTCTAATTTAGGTACAGTCAACTCTTTAATGGGTGCTACTCTACCCTTTGCCCTAATCAGAGACGAAGTTTTACCACTTGCTCGATAGGCCACACAACCATAAGCTGTTATGCTATCATCACAGAAAATGTGGAGATAATCCGTTTTCTCCAGATTAGTGCCTCTGGAGAAGGAAATACTGAGACTTTTCTCTAAGTCTTTGGAAAACTCATTCCACTGTTCTAATAAAGGAACTGAAAGTAGATCATCCCATTTCAACTGTTGTTTCCACAAATCCTGTAAGAATATTCTAGCTCGTATCGTAAGAGGGATAAGCATTCCTAAAGGATCATAAATCTGGGCAATTGCACTTAAAATTTCACGTTTTGTTTGACCGGTCTTAAGATGATTAGGTGTTATTGTTAGTTCATCATTATAGTTGTTCCAATTTAGGCCTAAGACTTTATAGGTTTGTTTTTCTTCTGATTTTATGCGATAAGCATCCGCAACAGTATTCAAAAGATCACTATTACTAGTCCAATCCCTTAAATACAAGTGCGCCTGTGGAAATATTTTATTTGCGCTAAAAAATAAGATTATTAATTCATCTTCACTGTTGGAGGTAAATTGAAGGTTGTCCACGTATAACCCCCTTTTCATCATATCCACCATCTCAGTACAATTCTTATCTTTTCTTACAGATGCCAGATGTGATTAAATAGTGGCATTCAACAGAAACGAAAAACACGCAGCACCAAACAATACCACCCTAAACCTATTTATGATTAATTCGCTATTTGGATCCGTTGGGTCTTGCAACCATAAAAACCGTGTGTAATTGCGGTCTTCTTCTCTCAATTGCACCATAAGAAACGCTTTTTCTATATCACTAATACAGGCGTAGTTTTTAGTTCTGAAATACAATAAGACTTTGAGCAAATCTGTCGTAATATGTGGTCCAGTCCACAGACAGTCGTTAAGGCTTAATTCATTTTTACCTTGTCTCCAGGAACAGTCAAAAACTATTCTGATTGGAGTGGTGGCACTATCTTTCTGTACATTATGATGTGCTAGATAATGACAATTTTCAACCACATTGTTTTTATCTACCATTTCAATGAACCCCTTATCCTCCTGATCCTTCAGGATTTTTTTATAGTGGTTCAGGTAGGTTTCATCTTTCTGAAATTTTGCACACTGTTGGTTTACCCGGCCCAACGCCATGCCAAAATTGGATGGAAGCCTTGACTTATTAGACTTCCATGGTAAGTCCACAACATATTGCTTCTCCATTTCAGAATATACAATGGTACTTTCAATTCATTGCAGTCAATACCTACTTTATCTAAATTCCACAAAATATCCAAATCATTCTTTATATCACTATCAAATTTATGAGTAGCTTCAATTACTTCCTCGTTAGTTGCTAGCTTTAACACAGTTACCTGGGTTTCCTGCACTGGAGGGGCATTACAGGACCCTGTCACAACATATCCAAATATGGTAGGTAACAATATCAATTTCCCAGCTTTTCTGAATCCGGGGTGTAATATGTTATAGACATTATCAACGCCTACCAACATATCACTGGGTGCTTGCTTGTCCACAGGCAGATCGAAATCCTTGTCCGCTAGACAAATTTTGGTTTTACACAACATTTTCAAATTTCGTTTAACGTTGAATTTCTTAGTATACTCTGGTAACTCATCTACCACAATACAATCCATAATAATCAATCTACCCTTATGAGGTATGGAAACACTAATCGTGTCATACTCGTTCACAGGTTTGCTTGTCAAATGACCCCTTAGGGCAATTTTTTCCGTGCGTTTAGATATATACTGTACGTCTTTAAGTGCTGACCTTCTGATAAAGGTTCGTTCTGCACAAGTGTCCAATAATCCAAGAAGGCGTACCAAATGTCTTCCTTTACCTTTTAACACAATTGTGGCTGTTGGTAAAATTGACCTCTGCTTGGATTTCTGACCCTGATCACTTACGGAAAGTGTTCCAACTTGCACACCATTATTATTAGGTTTATTTGCTGATTTAATTGTTGATTTACTTGGTTCGCTGGTTTGTTGTTTATCACATAATACACGATGATGTTTTAATCTGCATCCGTCTCCACAAATTTGCTTTTCACAATCTACACTAAAGTGTTTATTCGATGCACACACAAAACATAATCATAAAAACCCGAGACGACTCAGTTTCTTATCCCTACTGGCATAAGTTTTACACTGTGTCCACCAGTGTTCACCTTCACACAATGCACATTTTCTTGTTTGTTGAGAACTAAATTTATTCACATTTCCTTTACTCTTCGGTCTAACAGATTGTGATTGATTCACTGTGAACGTAGATATTGTTGATAGAGTTCCAGGTTTATTTACATCCGCTGAGACGAAAGATCTTAGATTGTGAATTTCTTCTTCCAGATATTTCTTAAATGTATCAAATACAAGCCAATCATCTCCACATCTGCGTTTTACAGTTTCACTAACACTCTTAGGCAACTTACCGTGAAGTAAAATAGTGTAGAACTCATTCAACTCCAGGTTTTCACTCTCTAAAGATCTGATCGAACATTCAAAATTTGCTCTGAATGATTGCAATGATCCTGAATCAGGAGATGGAGACTCCATTTCTAGTAATCTTCTTACTAGAACTTGTTTGATCTCATCCTTTTTCCCATATGTGGTTCGGAGAATAGATATAGCTTGTGAATAGTTCGCAGCTTCCAACTTAAATCCTGAAATCAGTTTTAGAGCATCTCCTGCGAGCAAACTTTGCAGATATGAGAATTTCTGAATTAGTTCTAAATCCCCTCGCTGGTGTACCGACACATTGTATAATTCCCAACAGGAATTACACTCCAACACATCTCCAGTGAAATGTGGGAGATCCAATTTCGGCAATCTAACATTAGTCTTATGTGTGGGCGGAGGATTTCCAGAAGAACCACTTCCTGATATCGCTGTGATGGCATTGATCAGCTTATACCAATGTTCCCCAATTACTACCTCACACTCTGCTTGCTCTTCCACCTCTTTCATTCGCTCTTCTTCAGTGGTTGAGGCTAATATATTTTCATTCAGATCGTGCACAGTCTTCATTTGTTTCATAATTAAATCTTTAATTGAAGACAATGTATTGACATTACCTGCAGCAATAGCAGAGTCTATCTTATTTACCCAATTGGTGATTACACCCTTGTAACCACCTCTTGCCCTCACCAAAGCTTCTTTATCAGACATTTTTCCAAAGATAATTATCAAACCAGCTAAAACCAATAAATTTTCAAATTTTCAGCGATTTCAACAAACAATTGTTTATATAGAATATACAATTTCAACATTTTTTTTTCATATATAACCACCCTATTAAATACAATTAATTAACACACTTCAAGAGAAATTCAATTCAAAAGTTATCAGCACAATTAGATACAACTTATAACAAATGCAATGTAAGATGCGTAGTTCCCCATTCCCACCCCACTTGGTCCACTTGTGCTATTACCATTCTCCTGAATCAGCATCATTGCTGACTCTATCATATATTCTTCTCGCTAGTGTTTCAGAGGCTTCTTAAGTTAAATGAACTCCATCATGACCTAGATCCTTTTCAGTAAGACCATTATTAATGATATAATAACTGGTTGACTTACGTAACCTTTGGTTCAACCTATTTCGATTTCTTCGATATTAGTCATAGGTTACATATCTCAGGCTTAAACGGGGTTCTACAGTAACGATATAGACTACCTTCACTCCATCCACATTGGAGATATCATTTGCCAGATCTATAATATTATTTCTAATATCACTTGTTGATTCAACATTTTCACAATCTATATCATTACTTCCTACAAAAAGCACAACTGCCTCTGCTTCTGCTTCACACCCTTTTACTTCTTCAGATGTGATATCATTACACGTAGCACCACCTATTGAACGTGTTACAAAACAAAGGGTTCCCTCTTCTTCATTTATTTCATCAAAGGTACTTTCCATTTTCTTTACCTGGGAATGTCCTAGGATCAGCACTATGCGTTTTTCTGTTTTTTCATTTTCATTATCTCATATTTCTACGTCTGATATTTCTATGTCCGACAACCCGACGCAACGAACATTTTCTCACGACGCGCAATATTGGTAAAAACATCTATCAAACATATTCACGTATTAACACCAATATCAATGTTAAATATATACGTTATCAATCAGTATCAATCATCACCCGCAATAATCCTGGTAACGGCACCATTATATATTTACTCAAAAGAATCCAAAATAGTAAACATATAGAATCTTCAATAAATATGGAAACCTAAACTTACCCTAATTTGGTTTACATATTACCAGGTTCTTTAACAGATTTTCAAGGATTCTTTTCTGTTCCTATCATTCAATAAATCGAGAAATTGCGTTGTGTTTAAATCATTATTTGACCAGGAATAAAAATATTCATATTTATTACTAACCTTAACTATTCATTGTAAAATTTCCTATCCGGCAACCCGAAGTATAGTCTTATTTTACAAATGTTCGTCATTAACGATATCTAACGTGCATGCATGCCCTTCAATATCACTAACATAACAAAACACTTATAAAACCTTGACTTAGCTTTAATCCATGATGGCTAGAACTCTCTTGGTGGTGTGTTAATTCTCCCCCTCCCTTTGAGATACCGCAGGGTAACGAAGACCCTATTTGTAACACTGGTAAGTCGGTACTAACTAGTTCTGCGCTACATTACTCAAAGACGACTGAGGATCTACGCAGACGTGACCCGCATTCGTCAAAACAAACTTTAACAACTCGTTAACGATTGCTTATAGTCAAACCACTATTTAATATATTTTACCTTTCAAAAAACTTCGACCAAAAAGAAATAGTATATTATTACAAACAATTCAATACAACAATTATAATTTTCTACGCATCTCACATTGCATAATGTTCATAATATTTCCCTTACAAAATAAAAGATAAATGACTGTTTACTGGTTTTTATAAATACACTATCGTGATTCTATCTTAAGTCACGAAACACTCCCAGCAAACAGAGACAATATTTACAGTTATAATTGTCCCGCTTGAATGAGGGCTCTTCTGGCCTCAGTAGCTGCCTGTGCTGTTTTCCTGCTTCGTCGTGTACTCTTGTTATCAGTTTTCTCAGGTATGACAACATCAGTCTCTTGCCATAATTCCAAAGGATATAGCATGACAACAGGTCTCATTACTTGACCTTGTGGGGTTTTTAAAGTAACCACACGCAAGACATCATCCGGTCCCACGTGTAATTTGACAATTTGACCGAGCTTCCAACGACTTCTCGGTCCTTCATCGTGTATCAACACAACATCTCCCATTTTGGGCTAAGATTCGTGTCTGATTCCCACCCGATGAGTTTCTCGGAGAGAAGTTAAATATTCTCTCTCCCACCTTTTCCACAGGTCATCACATTTTTTTGTGATGTACATAAATCGCTTTCCAATATCCTTATATTCGCCATACAGAGGGTCCTTAGTTTTATCTTTCCAATCTATGACTTCTCTAGGGAAAGATCTCAATCTACGTCCTAAAATCAAATAATTGGGCGTCAGAATATCCAACTGATCAAGATCTCCCGACGTATAACTTAAGGGTCTGTCATTAATAATTGCTTCAAGTTCAGTCACAACACAGGAAAGTTCACTAAAGCTGAGAAAGGCCTGACCTATTACTTTCTTTAGACATGCTTTCAGAAGACCAATCAATCTTCCCCATATAGCTCCAAACCAAGGTGCTCTGGCTGGTATGAACTTCCATTTACATTCGATAGCATTCAGGTGTTCTTGTACTAAGGAACTTTCTGCCATGTTTTTCAAATAAACTGAAGTCGATACAAAGGTAGTAGCATTGTCACATAGCATTAAAGAAGGAAATCCCCGATGGCCACAAAACTTTCGGAGCACCATAAGAAACGAATCGCAGGACAGATCTTTTACTAATTCGATATGGATTCTTCTAGTAACTGGACAAGTAAACAACACAATATAGGCCTTTTCAGGATTTTGCTGTTTCTCCTTGGTTAACAACGCTCCTGTATAATCTACCCCTGTAACGCTAAAGGGTTGTTTTCTCTGCACCCGAAATTCTGGCAATGGTGGAGCAATATTTACACGGTAGGTTCTCCCTTGTGTTTTCTTACACATTATACAATGATGAATTACACTTTTGTATAATTGATGAAGCTGTGGGACCCAGTATTCCTGTCTCATACTTGCCACGGTTGCATTTACTCCCATGTGAGCTTGTAAACAGTGATGCTCCCTTACTATCAATTTCGTGAGAAAACATCTTTTCGGCAGTAAGATTGGGAATTCTAATTCCGCCGCCTGTGCGACATGTTCCAATCTTCCTCTGCATCTTATAATTCCATCTTCCAAGAAGAGATTCAATTGTACTAATAAGGTCAATTTCGAAACTTTACCCCCTTTTCCCAAAGCTTTATATTCTTCCGAAAAGTATTCCTTTTGTAAGAGGATAATCATTTTATTTTTAGCTTGTTGAAGTTCTTCCAGCGTTAAACTTCCAATTTTTCTACGGCCAGTTGATTTGCAATTGTGAATAAATCGCCTAATCCAAGCTATAGTTTTACAAAATTTATCCACTCTACTAAATATTTCCCAGTTCAGCAGATGGGTTTTTTCACGGTTCCCTACGAGATGGACTTGAATAACTGCATCCTGTGCTTGTGCTTCTTTCACCCATGTCCTGTCAATAGGATAGGTGTGGTTTTCTGATTTTAACCAGGGAGGTCCCTCCCACCAAAAGGAGTTATTTTTTACTACTTCTGTCCTTTTTCCTCTATTAATCCAGTCGCTAGGGTTTTCTGAAAAGACGATCCCTGCAGTTATAGAGTTAATTTCCAATACTCTATTTTTCACAAATACTACCAAATTATTATTTGTCACTAACCATCCCAGGGCAACTTTACTATCAGACCAAATTATTATTTTCTCAAATTTATTTTCTTCAAAAGTTTTAACTATAAATTCATACAATCTTGCACCTAACAACAAAGCCATTAATTCTAATTTAGGTACAGTCAACTCTTTAATGGGTGCTACTCTACCCTTTGCCCTAATCAGAGACGAAGTTTTACCACTTGCTCGATAGGCCACACAACCATAAGCTGTTATGCTATCATCACAGAAAATGTGGAGATAATCCGTTTTCTCCAGATTAGTGCCTCTGGAGAAGGAAATACTGAGACTTTTCTCTAAGTCTTTGGAAAACTCATTCCACTGTTCTAATAAAGGAACTGAAAGTAGATCATCCCATTTCAACTGTTGTTTCCACAAATCCTGTAAGAATATTCTAGCTCGTATCGTAAGAGGGATAAGCATTCCTAAAGGATCATAAATCTGGGCAATTGCACTTAAAATTTCACGTTTTGTTTGACCGGTCTTAAGATGATTAGGTGTTATTGTTAGTTCATCATTATAGTTGTTCTAATTTAGGCCTAAGACTTTATAGGTTTGTTTTTCTTCTGATTTTATGCGATAAGCATCCGCAACAGTATTCAAAAGATCACTATTACTAGTCCAATCCCTTAAATACAAGTACGCCTGTGGAAATATTTTATTTGCGCTAAAAAATAAGATTATTAATTCATCTTCACTGTTGGAGGTAAATTGAAGGTTGTCCACGTATAACCCCCTTTTCCTCATATCCACCATCTCAGTACAATTCTTATCTTTTCTTACAGCTGCCAGATGTGATTAAATAGTGGCATTCAACAGAAACGAAAAACACGCAGCACCAAACAATACCACCCTAAACCTATTTATGATTAATTCGCTATTTGGATCCGTTGGGTCTTGCAACCATAAAAACCGTGTGTAATTGCGGTCTTCTTCTCTCAATTGCACCATAAGAAACGCTTTTTCTATATCACTAATACAGGCGTAGTTGTTAGTTCTGAAATACAATAAGACTTTGAGCAAATCTGTCGTAATATGTGGTCCAGTCCACAGACAGTCGTTAAGGCTTAATTCATTTTTACCTTGTCTCCAGGAACAGTCAAAAACTATTCTGATTGGAGTGGTGGCACTATCTTTCTGTACATTATGATGTGCTAGATAATGACAATTTTCAACCACATTGTTTTTATCTACCATTTCAATGAACCCCTTATCCTCCTGATCCTTCAGGATTTTTTTATAGTGGTTCAGGTAGGTTTCATCTTTCTGAAATTTTGCACACTGTTGCTTTACCCGGCCCAACGCCATGCCAAAATTGGATGGAAGCCTTGACTTATTAGACTTCCATGGTAAGTCCACAACATATTGCTTCTCCATTTCAGAATATACAATGGTACTTTCAATTCATTGCAGTCAATACCTACTTTATCTAAATTCCACAAAATATCCAAATCATTCTTTATATCACTATCAAATTTATGAGTAGCTTCAATTACTTCCTCGTTAGTTGCTAGCTTTAACACAGTTACCTGGGTTTCCTGCACTGGAGGGGCATTACAGGACCCTGTCACAACATATCCAAATATGGTAGGTAACAATATCAATTTCCCAGCTTTTCTGAATCCGGGGTGTAATATGTTATAGACATTATCAACGCCTACCAACATATCACTGGGTGCTTGCTTGTCCACAGGCAGATCGAAATCCTTGTCCGCTAGACAAATTTTGGTTTTACACAACATTTTCAAATTTCGTTTAACGTTGAATTTCTTAGTATACTCTGGTAACTCATCTACCACAATACAATCCATAATAATCAATCTACCCTTATGAGGTATGGAAACACTAATCGTGTCATACTCGTTCACAGGTTTGCTTGTCAAATGACCCCTTAGGGCAATTTTTTCCGTGCGTTTAGATATATACTGTACGTCTTTAAGTGCTGACCTTCTGATAAAGGTTCGTTCTGCACAAGTGTCCAATAATCCAAGAAGGCGTACCAAATGTCTTCCTTTACCTTTTAACACAATTGTGGCTGTTGGTAAAATTGACCTCTGCTTGGATTTCTGACCCTGATCACTTACGGAAAGTGTTCCAACTTGCACACCATTATTATTAGGTTTATTTGCTGATTTAATTGTTGATTTACTTGGTTCGCTGGTTTGTTGTTTATCACATAATACACGATGATGTTTTAATCTGCATCCGTTTCCACAAATTTGCTTTTCACAATCTACACTAAAGTGTTTATTCGATGCACACACAAAACATAATCATAAAAACCCGAGACGACTCAGTTTCTTATCCCTACTGGCATAAGTTTTACACTGTGTCCACCAGTGTTCACCTTCACACAATGCACATTTTCTTGTTTGTTGAGAGCTAAATTTATTCACATTTCCTTTACTCTTCGGTCTAACAGATTGTGATTGATTCACTGTGAACGTAGATATTGTTGATAGAGTTCCAGGTTTATTTACATCCGCTGAGACGAAAGATCTTAGATTGTGAATTTCTTCTTCCAGATATTTCTTAAATGTATCAAATACAAGCCAATCATCTCCACATCTGCGTTTTACAGTTTCACTAACACTCTTAGGCAACTTACCGTGAAGCAAAATAGTGTAGAACTCATTCAACTCCAGGTTTTCACTCTCTAATGATCTGATCAAACATTCAAAATTTGCTCTGAATGATTGCAATGATCCTGAATCAGGAGATGGAGACTCCATTTCTAGTAATCTTCTTACTAGAACTTGTTTGATCTCATCCTTTTTCCCATATGTGGTTCGGAGAATAGATATAGCTTGTGAATAGTTCGCAGCTTCCAACTTAAATCCTGAAATCAGTTTTAGAGCATCTCCTGCGAGCAAACTTTGCAGATATGAGAATTTCTGAATTAGTTCTAAATCCCCTCGCTGGTGTACCGACACATTGTATAATTCCCAACAGGAATTACACTCCAACACATCTCCAGTGAAATGTGGGAGATCCAATTTCGGCAATCTAACATTAGTCTTATGTGTGGGCGGAGGATTTCCAGAAGAACCACTTCCTGATATCGCTGTGATGGCATTGATCAGCTTATACCAATGTTCCCCAATTACTACCTCACACTCTGCTTGCTCTTCCACCTCTTTCATTCGCTCTTCTTCAGTGGTTGAGGCTAATATCTTTTCATTCAGATTGTGCACAGTCTTCATTTGTTTCATAATTAAATCTTTAATTGAAGACAATGTATTGACATTACCTGCAGCAATAGCAGAGTCTATCTTATTTACCCAATTGGTGATTACACCCTTGTAACCACCTCCTGCCCTCACCAAAGCTTCTTTATCAGACATTTTTCCAAAGATAATTATCAAACCAGCTAAAACCAATAAATTTTCAAATTTTCAGCGATTTCAACAAACAATTGTTTATATAGAATATACAATTTCAACATTTTTTTTCATATATAACCACCCTATTAAATACAATTAATTAACACACTTCATGAGAAATTCAATTCAAAAGTTATCAGCACAATTAGATACAACTTATAACAAATGCAATGTAAGATGCGTAGATCCCCATTCCCACCCCACTTGGTCCACTTGTGCTATTACCATTCTCCTGAATCAGCATCATTGCTGACTCTATCATATATTCTTCTCGCTAGTGTTTCAGAGGCTTCTTAAGTTAAATGAACTCCATCATGACCTAGATCCTTTTCAGTAAGACCATTATAAATGATATAATAACTGGTTGACTTACGTAACCTTTGGTTCAACCTATTTCGATTTCTTCGATATTAGTCATAGGTTACATATCTCAGGCTTAAACGGGGTTCTACAGTAACGATATAGACTACCTTCACTCCATCCACATTGGAGATATCATTTGCCAGATCTATAATATTATTTCTAATATCACTTGTTGATTCAACATTTTCACAATCTATATCATTACTTCCTACAAAATGCACAACTGCCTCTGCTTCTGCTTCACACCCTTTTACTTCTTCAGATGTGATATCATTACACGTAGCACCACCTATTGAACGTGTTACAAAACAAAGGGTTCCCTCTTCTTCATTTATTTCATCAAAGGTACTTTCCATTTTCTTTACCTGGGAATGTCCTAGGATCAGCACTATGCGTTTTTCTGTTTTTTCATTTTCATTATCTCAC
>NC_090734.1:131816043-131831043 GCF_036898095.1 Palaemon carinicauda
TTTTCTAGGGCCATATTATCTATTACGTATTTTTTTTTCTTGGCATGCAGTCAAAGACTTGACCATCGTTATTAATTCATTTTTAGTCAAGTAATCTTTTGGGTCTTTTCCCCTTTTAATAAGCCATTCTTTAATCAATGCTTTCCTATCTGACATTGTTGGGGGCTTATCAGTTCTCACCGAATGATAGGAAGCATTATCCATGACAATTACTGATGACTGAGGAATGTTTGGTAATAATTTTGATTTGAACCAGTCTTGAAATACGTCATGGTTCATTTGCTTGTGGTAATCCCCGTCATTTTTTGCTTGAAAAATTAAAGATGCATTTGGTATAAATCCATCTTTGGTGCCAGCATGAACAATTATGAGTCTGTTGCCTTTGCCACTTGGAGGATTAACACCTGTTGCCTTTTTCCCAGATTTCTCCAACCAACATTTTCCCACACAATAATTTTGATTTACCCAGGTTTCATCTAAATAAACAAAAGGGTGATCTCCACTTTCTTTCACTTTCTTAATTTTTCGAAAAAAAAACCGTTCTTGCACTTGACACTTCACTTCTTTCTAAAAGAAATTTCCTTCCATTGACTTTAGCATGAATGAAACCTATATCATGTAGCACTTTCCTTAGAGATTCTTTGCATCTATTGAATGGAATATTTACTTTAACTTCCACCAGTATTTTTTCAAGGGTGGGGATTTCATTTCGTGCATAAAAACTTAACACTGTTCTTCTTAAAACACATTTATCAAAGTCGTCTAGAGCAGTCACAGGACAAGGATGAAGCCTAATTCTTTCTTGAAATTTCGGTTTTCCAAATTCCTCTTGCGTGACTCGTCCCTCCTTGATGATTCTACGTACTGTTCTATCAGGAACATTTGTGGCTTCAGAAGTACGGATACATGCTTTGGTGACATCAGTAAAAGGGCCGCGGTTCATCTTCTCTTTTGTGAAATACTTGTACACACTGTGTACTATTTCCCTGGCATTGGGACGGAGAACACGGTTTGGAGATGTTTCCATGGTTTATGTTTGCTAGATAATGCAGTCTCTGTTGTTGTTGTTGTTGTTGTTGTTGGGGTATTAAAGCCAACACTTGTTGTTGGCACGGGCCTTTCCCTTGGTTGGCCCGTAGTACCAGTCTCTGTCTCAAACACTACATTTTATACCCCAAGATCTACCATTCAAGGGATTAAATATAGCTCGCTGATATTTGCTACATAAATTTACCCTTGAGACCTCCAAGGACAGGTCAATCGGATTTCAAACTCCCCCTCTGTGTGAGTCATATTAAGACGGTAGAATAAAACTGGCAAATATCCTTGGATTATGATTTTGCTGTAACTTATTAGTTATTGCATTGTTTAATCGTAAATATTTATTCATGAATACCTTACACTGTTAAAAATATGCCGAAAAAACGGTAAAAATCCAGTAATAAATGTTGCCAGGCATTTACCGTCTAATAAATGGAAATATTGACGTTAAATGGTGATATTATGATCATAAACCCATAATAACATAACAGGGTAGGGTAAAAATTACTCTCTCCAATATTTTACTGAATTAGGGCTATGAACAGTATATTTTTACGGATAATGTCCGATTAAAATTACGCTTATTTAACAGTGTACCTAATGAAATATATACTGTATGCTCGACAAGAATAACAGAGAGAGAGAGAGAGAGAGAGAGAGAGAGAGAGAGAGAGAGAGAGAGAGAGAGCGCAGATTTAATCTTGTCTTAATCCAATGAGATTAGTGAAAAAGGTGAGGATGCACCCTGGGTATACCTTGGGGAATGTCATCTGTCATTAACGGCTAGCATTAGTCTCACTCAGTTTGGATGGCTCGTCTCTAACCGCAGTGTTCATTTTTCCTTAAAGTGGTCGAAATATTTTGACATGGGTACGCTGTACAGGGGAACAGAAATCGTCTTAGCGGCCACGACAGAATGGTTTGACTATAGTTCTGCGCTATATTACTCAAAACCGACTGAGGATCTACGCAGACGTGACCCGCATTCGTCAAAACAAACGTTAACAACTCGTTAACGATTGCTTAGAGTCAAACAACTATTTAATATATTTTACCTTTCAAAAAACTTCGACCAAAAAGAAATAGTATATTATTACAAACAATTCAATACAACCATTATAATTTTCTACGCATCTCACATTGCATAATGTTCATAATATTTCCCTTACAAAATAAAAGATAAATGACTGTTTACTGGTCTTTATAAATACACTATCGTGATTCCATCTTAAGTCACGATAATGACGAGTATACAAAGGTCGAGAAATGAAGTCTATTGGTCTACGGCCAAACTGTTTCGAAAATTATTTAACAAATTCTACTATAACTTGATAAGTCTGCGATATTTAATAAGCTGAGATATTGTAATAGCCTAGAGAATTCCTTTACATAGATTTTTCAAGAAATTTTACATTTAAAAGGATAACAATTAGAGATATACTTGAATAACACATGTTAATCTAAAAAAAAACTCACGTAAAATAGTTTGATCAATATGTAATTTATCATGTTATATAGAAGAGAGCAAACCTCCACCAAAGCTAGGCAATGTGTTCGCAGGCACTTCCCCCTCAACCCCCTCTGATTACAAAAAGAACTCTTCCCTTGAACCTAACATCTAATCACTTGTTGCCAGTAACGAGCACCTTCTACCTTTGGTAAATTTCCGTAGAAGTTTACGGTTTGTGTAACCTTGCTAACTGATAAGTATAAAGGCAAAACAAAACGATAATAAGGGGGCATGATGACAAAAAAAGCAAAGTTCTTAATATGCTAGATCCTTAACTTTTAAAACAAGCGATAAAAGTGAATATCATGAAGATCATGGCTGATGTAAAAAGACTTGTGAACTGAGATGTAGTTGATATTGATTGCACTGGTTCATATTGTTAAATATCTATAATTGGAAACATAAAATATACAAAGAAGAAACTAACATCGTAAACATACAGATTTACACTATTTCCCAGCTCTTTTGCATATAATAAAAACAACTTTATAGAATCAGCATCATCATCATTATCTCCTCCGACGCCTATTAACGCAAATGGCCTTGGTTAGATATCGCGAGTCATCTCTACCTTGAGCTTTTAAATCAATGCTTCTCCATTCATCATCTCCTATTTCACGCTTCATTTAGCTGAGCGGCTAAGGGCCACTTTTCACCAGAATCGTTCAGTTTGTGAAGAAAGCATGAAACTTGATACGTGAACTCTATGGGACCTATGGTTCATAAAAAAAAAAAAAATAGACCCTAGAAAATAGTGTCCCCTGGTGGCCGCCATATTGAATTCCAATATGGCCGCCAAAATCTCCTATTTTTCTGAAACTTTTGTGTTATATCGGGTAATAGACCATAAAATCACTGTCTACCTTCATGTTTTCAATTTCAGAGGATCAGTCGATGTTATTAACTTTAGAAGTGACCTAATGGCGGCCATTTTGGATTTCAAGATGGCCGTCATATTTTTTTTTTTACTTTTAGATTTTATTTCATAGTGTTTGTATGGATGGATGGTGGCTGGTCCACAGCTCTCACAGATTGTAGCGGAATATGAACTTGAAATGGATCCAACAGATGCTGCAGACACGGGCAGCAAACATCATGATCAGAGCCACGCCACACAAAGAACTTTCTTGGAGGATGTGCAAGCTCTTGTTCACACAATGGAGGAACTTGGAAATCCTTTTCTTGATCAAAGCAAGAACTTGTCTACAATTGACACACAAGATATATTGTCCCAGTGTGTAGTTGACAGTATTAAAAAAATTTAAACACTTGAGACAGAACAATTCAAAACCTTCATTGAGGAGCGATCAGTGAAAAATGAGACAGCAATAAGTGCACCAATTTCGAGAAATTCATTCCTGCTTTTTAAAAGTAAATCAAAATCTGGTGTGTCTAAGGACAAACAAAAAGTTCTAGAACTTAAGAATGACTGTAGTCTCTTCTCCAGACTCTATATAGCTAGCCAGATGAGGGAAAGTAACCTCGATGATTTTTTCAAGCATGAGAACCAGCTATATCCACCATCAATATCTTCAGGAGGGAAATTGAGGAAAGGGAAAAAGTCTGATCTTGTAGACTTTCTCCAATCTCAAAACAAGGATTTGCACTCAAGTCATCCTATTGTTGATGTTCGAGTCTTTGACGGAGCAGCTGTTGTACACTTTCTGCCAATTGGAGAAGCTAAGACATTTGGGGAGTATGCTAAGGAGGTGTTCCTACCATATGTGATGTCTGAGTTACAGAAATCTTTTCGAATTGACATAGTTTTGGGATGTTTACTTGAAGGACAGCTTAAAACTCTCTACAAGAGAGAACAGAGGAACTGGTGCTCGCCGACGGGTGTCACAAAATGTCAAGCTTCCAGGAAATTGGAAAAATTTCCTACGTAATGATAACAACAAAGATAAACTTTTTCAGTTCCTAGCTAACGAGTGTGTTTCAAATGACACTGGAAACAGAGCGATTGTATCCACCTTGAATGAGTCTGTTGTTAGCTCAAGTCTAAATCTGCAAACGGATCGACTTCAGCCATGCACACAAGAGGAAGCAGATTCAAGGATCCTGCTGCATGTCCAGGATGCAGTTTTGTCTGGCTTCAAAACAGTGATGATAAGAACAGTGGACACTGATGTTGTTGTCCTGGCAGTTGCTAGTTTCAGTGACATTTCTAACCTTCAGGAGCTATGGATTGCCTTTGGAACTGGCAAAGACTTTCGGTACATCCCTATTCATGAGATAGTATCTTCAATTGATCCTCAGAAGGCAAAAGGACTGCCATTCTTTCACGCTTTCACGGGATGCGACACAACAGCATATTTTGCAAATTATGGAAAGAAAACAGCTTGGAACACTTGGATTGCATTGCCAGAAATAACAGAGATTTTCATCTTGCTATCGTCTCCATGCATTTTTCAGAAGAGGTCATTGGCAAACTGGAGCGGTTCGTAGTTTTGATGTACTGTCGTACTAGTGATGATATCCATGTGAATGCAGCACGAATGAACTTGTTCACAAAATGTTCAAGAAACATTGACAATATTCCTCCGACCAGGGCAGCACTTGAGGAGCATATCAAGAGATCAGTTTACCAGGCAGGATACATTTGGGGCCAGTGCCTCCAATCTCAACCGCAACCCCCTTGCGCAAATGACTGGGGCTGGAGAAAATCTGAGGATGGATGTTACAAACCTATGTGGACAACTTTACCAGTAGCTGAAAAAGCCTGTCTTGAACTGATTGTTTGTTGTTGCACTAAATCTTGCTCAGGAAACTGCAAATGCTTTAAGACATTCAAGACTAAAAAGGCTTGCACCCAGCTTTGCAAATGTAATGGTAATTGCTATGAGGTTTAACTGACAAACTTTTGACATTTTGACTTTGATAATCATGAGGAATGCAACCTTGACCTGCTTAAAATGCATCTTTACTTTCATTTTTTGATTGGTTTTATTATAACCAAATGTGACCCTGATATTGATATATGCTTTTACCAGGAGATACTGTGTTGAACGTTCAGCTGAAAATGCATTTTTACCTAAATAAACAGCATAAATTAAGAAAGTTTGGTCTAAAAATTTTTTTAAGGCAGCCATTTTGGAATCAAATATGACAGACATAAGGGGATAAGATTTCAAGAAATATTCAAATGTACCACCCACCTTTGAAACACTTGGAAAACCTGGAAATTTTGCATTTCGCATCATTGACCATGGAACCCTTTAACCCTATATTGTCAGCAGCAGTCATCTTGGAATCCAATATGGCTAACACAAAATGAAATTTTAAATATGCTAATTGAAAATTCTCAACCCTGAAAACATTGGGGTGACATCTAGAAATTGTTCAATCAATCAGAAAAAAAGATATTCTATGAGATATAATATAATCTGATTTTTGGTGTCGGCCATCTTGGAATCCAATATGGCCGACATTTGGTAAAATTGACAATGGGTCCATTGGATTCCTTGACCCTCAAAACATGGGTGAAGGTGCAGGAATTAACATTCTACCTCCCTTAGTTACGGAGTTATAGACTAAGATAAGTAAAAAATTGCGGCCATCTTGAAATTCAATATGGCTGCCACCACGGGATCGATTTTTTTGGGGTCTATTTTTTTTCATGATCCTTAGGTCCTAAAATACCACTGTGGAAAGTTTCATGCTTTCTTCACAAACTGAACGATTTTTCCCTTAGCCGCTCCACTAATTGTCCTAAACCATGAGGGCCTGCGTCTTCCAACTCTTCTAGTGCCTTCTGGAGCCTAATTTCGGGGAGTGCAAAGAGCATGACCAAACCATCTCCTTCTACATCTCACCATGAACTCAGGAATCTATTTTTTATAATTAGTAAATATAAGATATTTGCATATAAAAAACTTCGTAAATGTGCAAATCATGATAAAGATGAAATATACCTTAATCAAGCAATTTATCACAATTCTTCTAATTCTATGCCTTGACAAATTTTATATTTAGATGACTTATTTTTACAGAAATAATTTCAGATATTTCAATATTTGTATAATATTGTAACATGAAATAGAATGGTATTCATTGATCAGGATTATGAATAATACTTCCATAAGTATTCAACGTTGATGAAAAAAATATACATACACACACACATATATATATATATATATATATATATATATATATATATATATATATATATATATATATATATATATATATATTTATATATATGTATATATATATAAACACACACACACACACACACACACACACATATATATATATATATATATATATATATATATACATATATATATATATATATATATATATATATATATATATATATATATATATATATATATATATTTATATGTATATATATATATATATATATATATATATATATATATATATATATATATATATATATATACATAATATATATATATATATATATATATATATATATATATATATATATATATATATATATATATATATATATTTATATATATATATATATATATATATATATATATATATATAAATTCCCTTTCGGATATGATATGAATGTTGCCTATTTGTTTTTAGAATTTTATGGCTTTGTACGTGCGGAATATATTTGCAGATAAATTATTATACAAATAAAAAAGCAAATAAAAATAATTTGTTTCATATGAATGGCGTTAAGATAAATTTGATACATACCTTTATCCATTTGCTGTAACTTATCAGTTATTGCATTGTTTAATCGTAAATATTTATTCTTGATACAAAAGGAAAAATAAATATTGATGATTATATAAGTAATCTCTTCGGTTTAGAAAAAGGTGCTTAAATAATCTGAAGATATTTTGACACCAAAATCCCGTTAAGATTAATTCCAGAAAAAAAGCTGAAATAATTAAGAAAAAAAAAGGCAGGAAATGCTTAGCCTCATGAACGAAAATGACCAGTAATGCAATTAGCAACTCTCTTAGAAGGAAAGATCTAATTAGAGAGATAAAACTCTGCGGAAGAAAATCCCTCCTTCAGGATTGCGACAAATTGAGGCTTCATTTTCCTCGTAGAAGAATATGGCTTTAAACCTCTCGAGTTTTTCTTCTTCAGTCTCCCTTAATTGGCTTCATTCTCATTTCCACAACTGAAAGATGATCCCTGATTCCATTCTATTGTTGCCTGAAAGGGATTCTATTTTAGGTTAATAACGCCCTTGGCTGCTTTTTGTCATTTAGATGAGATTTTCATTTGATACTTTTCAAATCCTTTTTTGAGTTCTTTATGACTACAGTTGAATCAGTTTTAATTTCTTTCAATCTTTTAACTTTAAAAAAAATGGGGCTCATCTAATTATTTTGCTTGGTATTGTTTGTGCAAAACTATATAATCTGGCCCTGGGTACTGTTCTAGCAATACGCGAACAGAAATGCTTAAATCATCTCTCCAAAATTGTTCCTAATATAGATTGTTAATACACATTGTTTACCAAAACCAGTCTTAGCGACTTGTGATTTGTATTTTCTTATTATATAATCCGGTGAAAATAGATGAAGAAAACATCTTAGCTGAATTAGGGAACCAAATAGAAATCCTTCAACGATGGAAGTGACTTTAGAGTGCGCGATGAAGACTTTATCCAATGACAAAAGCTACCTTACGGCTTCAAAAGTCTAGAGTGGTGTTATTAAACTCTGGTTATAAATATAATCATGATATATTTCTCCGGTATGCATGTTGAATACATTCTATGACTGAATTGATACCCCCATTACACACAGAATGTCAGTTCTAACTCAAAAAATCTAATTTACTTACATTTAAAAGCCCCATGATATTTACATGGCAGATTAGATATATGTATATGTAAATACTAATACTACCGGTTTATAGTCAAGGTACTTACTACCTTTTCATTAATCATTAATGTCATGACTGTGAAGAGGTAAACGCTTTATCACTGGAATAATCTTTAAAAAAAAAAAAAAAAATACCGCTATGAATTGAATGCTGAATCAATAATGTTAAAATTCATTATTATGATTAATATGAAACAGATTTAATATAACTTTAGTAATCATGTCGGTTTATTGAGTCTTAAAAATAATTTATTTCCCGTATGTTTTCGACCAAAAAGTAATACAAAATCTTTCTTGAATTATTCAACAAATTCCCATATCTGTTGATCCTCCTACTAGAGAAATGGATTCGAACGTATTCTGCGGAATCATGCTTTGTAAGCTTAGGCTTTGGATAATAATAATAATAATAATAATAATAATAATAATAATAATAATAATAATAATAATAAGAAGAAGAAGAAGAAGAAGAAGAAGAAGAAGAAGAAGACGATGAAACAGAAGAAGTAGATTAAAGTGAACAAGGCGTTGAGAACTAACTTACGGCTTTCAAGTTTCGTAAAAGCAAAAATTCCATTCATGCATGCTCATGTAAATGTATGTTTTTCATTCGGAAGTGCTCATATTCTATATAACTAGAAGCGGATTGTCAGTGTTATGAAACAAAAAACTGATAAAATAATTCAAAAATCCTTCAGTTTTCCTAAAGTAATTACATCCTTAAAAAGCGTACACTGCTAAATCTAAAGTACAGTTTATTAGGCTTTGAACAACCAGCGTTACTAGAGGTACGATGAAAACTGCGGTTTCAAACACCGAATAGCAGTAGTTGCTTCGTTTATATTCAACAGCAGTTGCAACGTTTGCAAACGTTCAGAGGATTAGGCGAAATGGGCAATAATCACATGATAAACGTGTTCATGTTGATCCCTTTTACACGTCTGAGGGCCTATTCAATATCAAGGCATATTAAAGAGAGAGAGAGAGAGAGAGAGAGAGAGAGAGAGAGAGAGAGAGAGAGAGAGAGAGAGAGAGTTTAAATGAAGGAACTTAGGAGTTGATAAAAAACAAGAAAATCAAAGAAAATAAATAAAATCCTATCAATCACTTTTTGCATGGATTCACCCCTGTAGGATGACATCCTATTTGATGTCTTCTCGTTTTGATGGTATAAAAGTGTTTTACACACACACACTCACACACACACACACACATATATATATATATATATATATATATATATATATATATATATATATATATATATATATATATATACATATATATATATATATATATATATATATATATATATATATATATATATATATATATATATATATATATATATATAAAGAGAGAGAGAGAGAGAGAGAGAGAGAGAGAGAGAGAGAGAGAGAGAGAGAATATGTGTGTAGTATAAATGTATGTGTATGAGTGTATATGCGTATATTTCCCTGATATTTGATATAAATTGACATCTTATTTCTTAATAAACACTTGATAATCGAATGTGTTAAAATTACAATTTTGAACATTGACCAATTTACTTAATACTTTAAAATTCTGGAAGGATATAGCGGTTCCATCTTGAAAAATTGAGGAGTCACTGAGATTATTGTAAAAATAAGGAATCATTGCAGAAATATATACATTGCATAACATGTTTGTAAAGATATAACCCTGACCTTGACAAATGCACTTGAAGTATGAAAAACAGATATTGGACTTGGTCTCGTTTAAAACAAGCCCTCTCCCCTCATCCATTTCCCCTCATTGCACTTAACGACCTTAGTTTAAAAGAGAACAAAGCCTTTCAAAATCGTCATCAACTGCCCACTGCTCACCCCCCCCCCCCTCTCTCTCTCTCTCTCTCTCTCTCTCTCTCTCTCTCTCTCTCTCTCTCTCTCAGAAATCTAAAGCAATAATGGGGCTGGAAATAGATACTAAATTCGACCAAATAGTCCCTTTCCGCCACACGAAGTTATGACGGTACTTTCGTTTCACCACAATTGTGGAGACCTCGCTCAGTTAGGTGTGCACCAGTACGTGCTTCCATGTGTTTCTGAGTTAACTTCAGAGTAACTGCTCCGTGGCTTCCAACCACTAGTTAACTTTGTAATGAATTGCTTCCTTGCTTCAAGTTCAAGCGTACACGCGTGTCGACTTCTACGTCTGCTGATTCATAACAAGGGAGATGCAGCACTTACGTGTGCATATTTTCAATTTTAGGAGACTTCCTATGTGAAAATTGCTACCAATATATTTGTCAATTGCTTGACTTTTTCCATCTTCGCCTAAGTAATGCATAGCCTAGATCGCTTCAAGATATAAGCTGTCTGCTGAAATTCTAACATTGGCTGGGGAGCAGGTTAATTCTCAGTCATTATTAGTTTAACTGTATACTTTTATCCATATAAAGGCAGTGTAGTAAATTTCGAGGCTTACGGCCTGTTTTCTGTATTTGAATTAACAACTATCAGACTTAATTTTGTCAGGGCTCTTTTATTGACGTCAATATATTATATATCCACTTAATAAAGGTTTTGATAGAAAAAACTTTAAACGTATCTTAATAATTTGTTAGGCAACCTTTACCAAAATGTTTTAAAGCTTAGTACTGATTATTACATGAAGATAATTGAAGTCATATTAACCTATGTATCTGTAATTGAAAATTTTTAATTAATGTTGACATTTCAATAACACATTTTGATATTTATATATTCAACACATGTTGAACATGATTATCCCAAATAATCAATCATGATAATAATGAAAGTATTACTGAGATTAAAACATCTATAGACTGAAAGAAGTTAAACTAAAGTAATATATTAGATAGACAAGCAAAAAAGGACAGGAGACCGAAAGACAGGATTAATGAGACCAAATAACATAATTTCTTCATTAAAAACGGACTCGAATGAAATCTTCCAAACACTCCAAAATCAAACTATTGTTCTCTAGTCTTGGGCAGTGCCATAGTTTATGTACTACGGTCTTCCACTGTCCTAGTATAGAGTTCTCTTGCTTGAGGGTGCACGCGGGCACACTTTTTTTATTTCCTTATTTCCTTCCCTCACCCGACTATTTTTTCTTGTTGGAACCCTTGGGCTTATAGTATTCTGCTTTTCCAAATAGGGTTGTAGCATAGCTAATAATAATAATAATAATAATAATAATAATAATAATAATAATAATAATAATAATAATAAGGCAGTACGCTCTCAAATAACAATTTTAAACATTTATATTGCGAGGCAGAAGACCGAGCATGTAATCTGGATCCTTATATCCCTCCTCTCGCTAAAGTATGCAGCCTTTATTAACATCTATTCTATTTTGGGAGATGGTGTTTCTTATCATAGATTCTCTTAATGGATATTAATAAAAAATTTTGTTGTTAGTTCTATTCTGAGGGGCCCACTCTCTTCTTATGCCATTAAGGGAATTATGGTGGACTATGGATTTTCTTCACCTTCTCTCTCCTATTATCCTATTTCCTGTTCTAATTCCTGATTTAGCAGTTTTTCAATGTTTTTATATCACCGTCAGTTAATTTGTACTTGTTAATATCATTTTATTTTCTTAGTAAATAGCTGTTCTTTATCAAAGTCAATATTAAAAAGTGAAAGTGATATTGAGTCTTAACGTTCTCATCTCTATTCTACTTCCCCATACTTTTCTTTTTACTTATCGCTTTTTATTTCATAATTTCTTTATGTTTTAATTTTTGTCAGCTCGTAATCCCACTTCTTAAATGTTCTACACAGAGTAGCCATTTTGCTGCGTTCAATATCCCTCGACCTTTTTTCTCTTATAGAACATTCTCTATTCCTATATTTGTTCTCTATGATCTTTCATACTATTCGTTTATTTTTCATATTTTCTCTTGTTCGTTTTTTATATAAAAGCTTTATCAAAGAAACGTTTCATTCATCTGAAAGGACTCTTTTTAACCAAATTTGACCTCTCATGAGATTTATATAAAAGTACTTGTAGAGGATTTTTTTCATTATAGAATATCGAGTATACTTTTCCAGTATTTGGAACATTGAATAAAAGTCTTATGACAAAATGAAAACACATTCTATTACGGTATTAATCAGAATCTATAAAAAACAAACAATAATAATTTCAGAATTAAATCTTATACCTTACATTTCTATTTTTGCAAGACTTATCCATGCTCTCCAATCACGGTCCTCTGAAATACTTTACTCTTGAAATGTGATTTTGTATTTACACTTCCATTATATCTAGTATATCATAAAAAATCTAAATACAAGGATTTAAACCTGCATTGATCAAAAAACGTTATTAGGTAGAATACTATTTCTTGAAAGATATGAGAGCTTATTAGACAAGTATTTGATGAATATGGCGAGTTATTCTTATAACTAGTGTATGCGACCTGTCAAAAACGCCGGCTAAATATTTAGATAGACATGCACACACACATACACGCAATGTACTCTTCAGAGTACCCTCTCTCACCAGAATATGACTACTCCCCCCCCCCCGAGGGATGGAGAAAGACCGAGTAGTTCTATGCCTGACAATGCCGCTGAGCATGACTGGAAGTAGGTATATATATATATATATATATATATATATATATATATATATATATATATATATATATATATATATATATATATATATATTTATATATATGTATATATATATATATTTATATATATATATATATATATATATATATATATAATATATATATATATATATATATATACTGTATATATAAATATATATATATATATATATATATATATAATATATATACTGTATATATAAATATATATACTGTATATATAAATATATATATATATATATATATATATATATATATATATATATATATATATATATATATATATATATATATATACATACATACAGATACTTGCTCTTTATTATATAGGGAAGATGCCTTTTTAACTTTGCAAGACAACAGGCCAAAAATATTCATTTCCATAAAGTTACGAATTCTCATAAAAAGCAATTATGACAAGAGCAGTGAATAATCTAATAGCACATACTGGCCGTCTACTACTATTTTAGTATCTATTGTGTACATAATTATGCAAAATCAAACTATCATGATGTCACAAACAAAGCCTTAACATTGGTCTCATCAAAAGTTGCTGAGCAACAATGACACAAAATACTGGCCTCATAAAATATTGAATTAGATAATATAAAAAGAATAATTTCTCATAGGATGAAAATACAGTAACAAATGAATGCCCCAGAAAAAAAAGAAAGAAAACAAAAACTTTCTTCAATTGGAATCACATTTAATAAAGAATGATAAGTGATATAAGCTTAAGAAAACAGAGATGAGAATACTGAGGTGGAACACGGGAATATCACTGCTTGCAAGATTGAAAAATGGGGAAATAAGAAGAATGGCAGGCGTAGTAAGAATTACAGAGGTTACAAGAATGTTACAATTGAGATGGTGTGTGTACGTGTTGTGGATGGATGATGGGGAGGGAGTGAGGAGGGCTTGGAAAGAACCTGTTACGGTGAGAAGATCGAGTGGGAGGCAGAGAATTAGATGGCGAGACAAGGTGAAGGTTAATATGTAGAGAAGAGAAGAGGATGCCTTTGATAGGTGTTGGAGAGAGGGCTCATCACGCAACCGACCCCTTAATGTAGGGATAATGGTGGGAAAGAAGGTATCGACATAAGTTACAAGATGTTTATTCTCATCCCCAAACAATATGATTGCTTTCCCCTATCATATAACACCTCTTTCAATAGCTCAGGAGACAGGGGCCAGTGCTAAACTTGAGCCAGTGGTCCTTTTTGACAGATATAGGAACAACAATTGCATGTGTGCATTTAAATTTCTCGATCGTATGTAAGCTTGCAGATGTCCCCTTTGTATTTAGGTGCATATGTGGCCTGGTTATTTGTTATTAAATGTTTCACTCTCCGCGTTTTCGTGTGTGCGTATGTGTGTGCTCGATTGTTTTTGCATGCCTGTTTAACACTCCTATGTTTTCGAGCTTACGTTTCTGTACGCGAGATTGTTTATTTCCTAATGTATGCATCGATTTTATATACGCCATTTATCAATCTTACACTACGACGACTTATCCAGTTTAATAATGGAAGAAAAAAAAACTATGATCTTAAATAGGTTATTCAATATCATAATCTTTATGTGATTTCTCAGTCACTTTTCACCTGTTTAGTACATTTTTTTTACTCCTCGGTCTGTTCATCTGTCTGTCTGTCTGATTGTCTTTCTTTTTTCAGTGTAAGCACTTTTCTTCTGTTGAGTAACCTATTCTCTTGGCAAACTTCACATTTGCTAGGCATTCCCCCTTCTCTCTCTCTCTCTCTCTCTCTCTCTCTCTCTCTCTCTCTCTCTCTCTCTCTCTCTCTCTCTCTCTCTCTATTCAGTTTTAGCAAACTTTCAGCCCCAAAATAAAACCCCAACAGTTTCGTTTATTTGCAGATCGTATTCCCACCCTCTGTAAATATGCAGCCCAGAAACCCTTATTGATCATCGCTTTAAGTTATATAGAGGCTGTTTTGATGGTATTTCCCCCTTATAAACAGTGCACGGCATCCCGTCCT
>NC_090734.1:131836043-131843543 GCF_036898095.1 Palaemon carinicauda
GTTGTAGCTTAGCTAGTAATAATAATAGTAGTAATAATTAAGAATATCATTCCACAATCTGGTTACAGCTGGAATAAAACTTCTGGAACACTGTGTAAAGTTGATCCTTATGATGGAGAAGGCAACACTGTTAGAATTCATTTTATACCTATTACTATGTACAGGATGGTATAGTCATGGAAGATCTGAATGCAAAGAATTGACAGAATTGTGAAAAATCTTACGCAACATGCATAAAGAACTAACTGACAATGGCGCCTGAGTTTAATATCACGATTAGGAATAAGAATTTTAATAAATTATAAGTTAAGATGAGGGGTGCAGTTGGCATTGGAAACGTGAGAGGCGTAGCAGTTGATAAGGATGAAAACTGGCCCACCTAAATCCGTGTGCTGGTGCATCTTTAGTAATGGCATGTCATATGTACTTCAAATTCAGCAGATGTGAAGTAGATCGGTGAAAGGGGTGTAAGACGCCATCGATCAATTGAAACACCTAACAGTGCATGGGGCAGGTAACGACAGTACTTACCTCACAAAGAAGGGGGGCACTGAAGTCATTGAGGGTGACCTCTTCCCAACAGAGACATGCTGGATGTCCTGCAGGTATGGTACTCAGGGTCCTTTCGTTGGGCTTCTGCCAAGGCTTTGTAATCCAATCCCAGCTTCCCAGGTGTACACGCAGCTGGCATGTTTCTGGAAAGGGTTTCAGCAATAAGATTAAGTTTACCGGGGTTGTGTTGAATGGTAAATTTGTATACAGAAATGGTAGAGAGGTGTCTGTGCTGATGGGTGGACCAGGCATCGGACTGTCAAGGAAAGGCTTGCACAAGGGGCGTATGGTCCATACAAATGACAAAGTACGTGCCCTCAAAGAACTGGCAGAGGTCACAAATAGCCAAATACATCTCCAGTAGTTCAAGGTCGAAGGTAGTGTAGCTCGATTTTGCCTTGGAAAGTTTCCTGCTGAAGATAGTCAATAGGCCAGGCGATTTGTTGATCATTTGTTCAAGTACCGCTTCATTGGCATTAGTGGAGAGAAGGAGGGTTGCAGTTGGTATGGAAAAGTTGAGAACCATAGCAGTGATATGGATTTCTTTTCATAGTAGAGGGCCACTTCTGGGCACCCTTCAAGTTATTTGACTTGCCTTTGAGGAGCCGTAGAGGGGGACAAGAGTAGCAGTAATGGTCAGCAAGAACCGGTGATAGTAGTTCAAATTCTCAAGAACTCCTGTAGTGCTTTGACAGTTGCAGGCATGAAGAATTTCTGTACAGCTGATACCTTCTCAAGGAGGGGGTTTATGCCCTCCAAAGTGATATGATGACCCAAGAATACCACATACTTGGCACCAAAAATACACTTGTTGTACCTAATTACACGGCTGCTCTGTTGCAGGAGGTCATGGATGATGCATAGGCAATGAAGGTGGTTCTCTTTGGATGGGGTGAATATTAATATGTCCTTTATGTAACATATGCAAATAAGGAAGTCTCCTAAGATCCCATCCATGAGTCGTTAAAATGTGGCCCCTACACTACAAAGGCCAAAACAGGAGTAATAATAATGGAAGTCTTTGGGATATCTTGTGGTTTCATGGGCATATTATAATACCCTTTCAGGAGGTCGATGGTCGAGAATACTTTAGCACCATGAAGATGGGTGATGATATCAGTGAAGCAGGGGAAAGTTGGTGGTCTGGTTCTGTCTGTATGTTGAGATACCTGCAATCCCCACAAGGGTGTAGGAATCCATCCCTCTTCCGGATGATGTGCAAAGGCGACAACCATGGGATTGAAACAGTTTCACAAAGTCCCATTTCTTCCACTTTGGCGAATGTGAGTTTAGCAGCTCCCAAATGATCGTGTACTTAATAGTACGGGAGGTCACAGAGATTTGTATTACATCTTGAGTACAAAAGGTTTGATAGCTAAAGTCATCAACTAGTGTGATGGGAATCCCCGAATGGCCATTTTTAAGTTATGCTGTTGGTGCGTTGAGTAGGGGGCGCAGCTTGAACTGACCCCCAAATTCAGTTTAAATTGCATTTTGGAGTACATCAATCAAACCTGTGATAAAATTTTCATTTTGGCTCTGTGATTACAGATGTACCATTCTTAAATGGCGCAATTGGTGCAAAATGCATTTAAGAAGCGCTCAAAGGGGGCGCTACAGTCACATTTAAATCACAATTTGAGTACATCAATGAAAGTTTGTGGAAATATACTTTAGAACTTCACGATGAAGTGTCAAATTTGGTGCAAACCCCATTTAAGAACGACCGAAAGAGGGGGGCTATTTTTTGCACATTTCAAACACGTCTTCGTACATCAATGAAACTTTGTCGAATTATTCTTTAGACCTTCCTGATTTAGGATCAGCGGTTCTTAAGAGTCAAAGTTGGTACAAAGCCCATTTAAAAACGGCCTAAAGAGGTTGTTATTATTAGCACATTGAAAAGGCCTCTATTCACTTTCTTTAGGCCTATATATCCACTCTTGTCATTTCCTCCACATGTGCCACAACACTATTGTGAGATCTTCTGTTTATCTTATCACTACTGTTGTTTCACTGCATATATAAGCGATAAATATTTTGAATGATAGTACTAATTTTAACTTTTCTTTTCAGGGGCTCGTGATTATAAAAATTAGAGTTGCATAATACCAGTATAGTGGCAACTTTGCTGTGTATGGAAGTTAGCCAGTTAAGAAGGGTCTAAACGGATGTTTATATTATTGCCTTTGGCTGAGTAATAGATCACAATTTTTTTTTAATATTTTGTAATTAAGTTTAAATTTGGATAACCTACTATAATATTTAGATCTTTTGGGAGATTATGGGGTTATTTAAAAACTTAAGGAAAACTCATAACAGAATCAGGTCGACCAGACATGATAACAGAGACGGGGGTCCTTGCACCAGGTTCTTTAATTGGGTTCCTCACACGAAAACACTTCAACCAATGCAAGAGGCTCTAACCTCTACTTTGCCTTGCTTTTAAAAGCCTGCATTTCAAGGCCTTTCTAGAGACATGTGATTACAGAGAAGAGCTTCATACCCTGATATCCACTATGAAAGGAAATACCAATACAGGAGAACGTGGGATTGAGCTGGTGATCAATGCAGATCTTTTTGAGAAATGTTCGATAGAGTATTCTGAATTCACCAAGGCAACTATATCAGTTTTGGATGATGTATGTGGAGTACATTAACATGTTTCACCAACTTGAAAGAGCTATCCGGACAAATGACACTGTCCCTGATTATTGACCAGTTTTTTTGCCACAGGCCACATCAACTAATCCCAGGGGTTAACAAAATATCAATTGGCGTTATTGAATATCGATGCGACTCATCCCGGCCTAAGAGAGATACTTAATCAGGTTGTATTTACAGTGTGAAGGATAGAACATGATTTCAGCGGAATTCCTGTAGATTTAAAACTGGAACAAACTATCAATGCCGATGCCACATCTCGACTAACAAGAATCCCTTCTTTCACTAATGGCTACTCTGCTCACCTTAGATGGATGGTAACAAAGGCTAACCGAGCATTGTTTATTAGTCAGCAGAAAGAGATGTCAGGATTGATTAGCAAAGAAGATGTCACTACAGAACTTAGGCCAAAACGAATTCAACGTAACAATGAGATTCTTCAGAAAATCATCAAACAAATCTTAGATACTAACAATCTATTTGAGACACAGGAAGCTTCAGAGGTATTGTACAATATGTCCATAGGAAAAGGTACTAATGATGAAATCCCTGAAAGCCTCCTCTATGTACCAACTAAAGGAAAATTCAGACATAAAGAATACATTCAGGCTTGCATGAGTGATCTAAATTAGTTTGAAAGTCCAATAAAGAAGGAAAAGTTGAAAACCATTGTAGATGACTGTGCAAGCACTCGTCGGACAAAGAACATGAAAATTGCAGTGCTTAAAGGATCACGTGATCTGATGAGACTCTCCTTGTACTGTCCACCAAGAAAAGACTTGGCATGCAGCATATTCTCCAGTAGCCATTAAGCCCAATGCCTCTGTCCTTGACCAGCCCTGAAGAAATAATGGCAAAGTCCGATATGAGTGTGCTCTTTAATATATTGATATTAATTTAAAGGTCTTGAACAGCAGCCAAAGCAGGTCAGTGCTTACATCATAGATGGATATTGCCTTTTACATACCTTGCCACCAAATCTGTCCTTCACATACAGAGGACTAGCCAGAAGTGTTCTTATCCAGTGTTTATCAATGTCAGCCAAACGCATACGCATAGCCTTTGATGACTATTCACAGATTTCATTTAAGGACACTGAAAGAGACAGGTGGGGATTTGACAACATAACCTTCATCATCACGGGGTCAGAACAGAGACGAGGGATAAGAAATCTAAACGATGCCCTAAAGTCCAAGTCCTTCAAGAAGCAGCTACCTCAGTTTCTTGCCAATGAATGGCAAGACTCTTCATATGCTAAAATTTTTGGGGATTGTGAAGTCTTCCTAGATGTCCTAGGGGAATGTTATAAGTTTCAGGTGACAGAGGATATGATACAGCAAACCGCAGTAGGTGAATTATTCCTTGTCAGCTGATCATGAGAATTGACACAGTGGTCACGGCATCCAACATAGACATTGCAGTAATATTATTGTGCCACTGCAATAGCTTTTAGTCAACATTGTGGATGGATATTAGAAAATTTTCAAAGAGCAATCATCATTAAGTCAGCCTGACTGCAATATGGAAGCAATTAACACAAGATCAGAGTATACACCAGCGTTTGTCAGAAAAGGGAAGGCCAGGCCTCTCCAAACTCTAGAAAAGCAACCTGACCATGAGAAGACTTTCAGAGTAATGGCAATGAGCTCTACGATTTCTTGCACGACGAAAGAAGCGCTTCAGAGGTTCACCGCCACAATGTATGGAGCTGAGGATAGAGCAAACACTAGGCTGAATGAATGGAGGTATGAAAAGTTTAGGAAGACATGGACCAAATGGAAATGTAAAACACCTACTTGCCAATTTGAAGACGATAGATGCAAGTGGACTACTATCTTACGAAGACGAGCTCATTCCTCACATTAAGCGTGCCTCCTTTGTTGCTAACAACAAATAGCAGATCAAACTCATATAGAACAGCATCCCTCTGAAGAAAATGGCTGGCAGTTGGTTGATGACATTACTAACCAGTTTGATTCGAAGGGGAGTAACTCCTTGAATGCCTTATCCCAGAAACAGGGGATTTAGAAGCATTGGACAGTGATGAGGATGACTTGGACATCGCATCTTCAGATGAAGATGTTGTGATGAGGATAACTGAAATCTTGTTACAGAAAGGCAGGCTGAGATGATAGTCAACAATACCAGTAAATACTAGTTCAATTCATGATTATATTCATATTCACATATCTTTTCTTAAAAGAGAGAGAGAGAGAGAGAGAGAGAGAGAGAGAGAGAGAGAGAGAGAGAGAGAGAGAGAGAGAGAGAGAGAGAGAGAGATTTTCATCCGTAGTTTTAATGTTTCATCATATAAACTTTAGCAGTAGATTTATAGCTAACGTGATACATGTATGTGTACACTAATTAATATGAGTGTGCCTATCAAAAAGCAGTTTTGGTTTCATAGAGAATAATCACTTGCAAATAGACATGTTAGTGCCTGGTCAACCCCTGTAGCAGCGTATAATTAGATAGCAATGTTTCACCATATCTACTACTACTACTACCTTGCAAAAGATGTGAAACATTATATTTAAGAAAAAACAATAATTCATGAGTTAAATAAGTTAGATATTAAATTATGCTATCCAGGTAAATGCCATAAATGAATATCGAATTGTAAACTGTATTGGCACGTATATATTGTATTTCACTCTTCACTAGTGCAAATTTTCTTGCATTCACGCTTCACCAGTGCACCTTTTCTCGTATTCCCTCTTCACTAGTGCACCTTTTCTTGTTATCATTCTTCACCAGTGCACCTTTTCTTGTACTCACTCTTCACCAGTGCACCTTTTCTTGTACTCACTCTTCACCAGTGCACCTTTTCTTGTACTCACTCTTCACCAGTGCACCTTTTCTTGTAATAGCTCTTCACCAGTGCACCTTTTCTTGTATTTGCTCTTCACCAGTGCACCTTTTCTTGTATTTGCTCTCCACCAGTGCACCTTTTCTTGTATTCACTCTTCACCAGTGCACCTTTTCTTGTATACACTCTTCACCAGTGCACCTTTTCTTACATAAATAAATACTTAAATACATAAATTTGCAGTTCCTTTGCTCTTCTATGTCATATAAAATAGAGAATCTCACAGTTTTATTCAGGGTATATAGAGAGGTCATGGCGCTAGAAAATATACCTCAATCCACCCTGCACTAATATTGCACTCTCTTTAGGCCGTTCTTAAATGGGTTTTCCACCAACTTCGACTCTTAACAACTGCAGATCCTTTATCAGGAAGGTCTAACGAATATTTTTACAAAGTTTCATTGATGTACGTAAGACGTTTGAAATGTGCAAAAAGTAGCGCCCTTTTTAGGTCGTTCTTAAATGGGTTTTGCAGCAAATTTGACACTTAAAAATTACTGATCCTTCATCAGGAAACTCTAAGGTATATTTCCACAAACTTTCATTGATGTACTCAAATTGTGATTTAAATGTGACTGTAGTGCCCCTTTTGAGCCCTTCTTAAATGCATTTTGCACCAATTGCGCCATTTAAGAATGGCACATCTGTAATCACAGTGCCAAAATGAAACATTTATCACAGGTTTGATTGATGTACTTCTAAATGCAATTTAAACCGAATTTGGGGGTCAGTTCAAGCTGCGCCCCCTACTCAACGCACCAACAGCATAACTTAAGAATGGCCATTCGGGGATTCCCATCACACTAGCTTATGACTTTACCTATCAAACCTTTTGTACTCAAGACGTAATACAAATCTCTGTGAGCTCCTGGACTATAAGATCTGAATCTTACAAACACTAGTGAGGGACGGGGGGGGGGGGGGTTGTCTCAATGTGGTGATAGATACTGTGCTTGGCGGGAACCATAGGGATCTGGCGTAGTTCTAGCCAAAAGACACCAGGCTATAAAGTTAGGATGTGGGCATAAGTGTCTATATGCCAGTTGATGTGAAAAATGAAGTTGAAGGGAGCAGGTGATAGAGTTGTGGATAAGTAAGAGTTGGTTGGCATTGGCACTGACTAAATGTCGATGTGTGATGTCGACCAGGAGGTGGAAATGGGCGAGGATTAGAGGAAGTACTTGGCGCCCCCAAATGGTAGTATCAGTATCTCATACCGGTTTTGGAATGACAGGATTGTGCCCTTAAGAATGACTGAAACTGAAGGGAACGAAAGGCATCAGTAGCTACCAAAAAGTGCATATTAGATCCTGAATCATGCAAAAAGAAGATATTAGTTAATGGGTAGGTTACTGCCACGTGTGAGGGCCCACTTACACGTTCTTTAACCATTGACATCTTGTTCCATATATCTT
>NC_090734.1:131853543-131866043 GCF_036898095.1 Palaemon carinicauda
AACAGGAAATGATTGATGTGCTGCTCTCATAAAAGGCTGATGATTGATAAGTACCCCTCATAACAAGGAGATGATTGATGCACTGCTCTTATGACAAAGAGATGATTAAAACGCCACAGTCATAAAAGGGAAATGATTGACACTGCTCTCATAAAATGGATGTGGTTGAAAAACTCCTCTCAAAAAGGTGATGATCGATGCACTGCTCTTATACCACAGAAAACATAGATTTGTTAGGCTCTTAAAAGGGGTAAAAACCGACAGGTTCCTCTTATAGCTAAGAAACAATGTATTTCAACTAGGAGACAATTAATACAGTCCTTTCATGTACAATAGGCAATTGATACACTGGTCTCATTAATAGGAGGTATCTGATGTGTTTAAAGGTCGCTCATAAATGACAGAGGCAGAAGACAGTGACAATGCCCTAGCTAGCAGGATAATGCCCTAGAGACTGACCATATATACATATGATCAGCGCCCAAGCATCCCCCACCCCCTCTCCATCCAAGCTAGGACAAGGGAGGGACAGGCAATGGCTGCTGATGACTCAGCAGGTAGCCCTATAAACTATCGAGCTTGAGCGGGTCTCGAACCCGAGTCTGGCAGAATGCCAGGCAGAGATGTTTTCATTTGGCTACCACAGCCCTCATAATTAAACACTTCGATGCGGTTTCGCATGAGCACTTTTACTGGAACCTTTTAGCATCTAATTGCTAAACAGTTAACCAGGTATGCAATCATTGACTGATTTATTTCATTCACCTGACTTCCAAAACTATTCGAGGCAGGTGGAAGAAAATGACAGTAATGTAATATATTTTGCCATATTACTAACAGCTTCGGATATACACAACTACCAGAAACATAACTTGCTACTGGATACAATGCTTCATGGCAAGAAGCTACAGGAGACCAGAAAACACTATCGCGCTACACTACCTTATTTGAAGTTCTAACGCTGTTTACTTTGGTAAATATTTTCCCATTTATTTATGATTGACGATCCCAGTCTGAATAGGCAATTGATAGAGAAGAAGCGAATCTTCAAATTGCACCACGTTTTATTCCTTTTTGGAATCTAGATAATTTACCGTAGCTGTTTAGCCGATGTATGAGTACATTTATCTATATGCGGGCCTATATGTTTGTTTACAAAGGTATATTGATTGAATAAGGAATAGACGACTTTTTAGTACATAAAGTTTCCATGATTTCTTTGAATAGACCAACTATCGATAGATAACATAACCAAACCAAAATACCTGAAGAATTATTTAGTTTATGTAATCATGAATACTTTAAAAAGGAACAATTCTTGCTAATGTATCCTGAAAGCAAAATACCACGACAAGAAAATTTAACGCCAATGAAAAGAAAAAAATGTTAAGCCGAGAATAGTTATCGGTTTTGAAACTCTCCGGGGCACCTTTCCATAAGATTCGGGAGATATTCCCCGCTGTAGATGACGTTATCTAGCATAAAACACATTCCGCGTTGTGTTTAGTCTATTTGGCTGTATTCTCACATGGCGGAATGTTTTTCCTAAGTTGGTAGTAGAGAGAAGATTCGCTCCAGGAGGCTTCTTACTTACTGGGCATAGGCAATTTGCTCACACGCGTACGACGCAAAGTAGAATTTTTCTGCTCTGTGAAACCATCCAAGGAGAGAATTCGTATGCGTAAGGACACGGTTTTACAGTAGTTTCTGTTGTTGCGAGATTTTCGCAATACATTTTCTTTCTCGTATAAGAGCAAATATCACCCGCATGATTTTGTTTTCTTTCTTACTTTTTTTTTTGAGAACACAAATGTTTCTTCATCTACTTTTTCTTTATATCTAAGTATAAAAAATAATGAAAATCTTATCAGGTCTGTAGACTAAGGAAATTTACATAGAACAAAAATTATAGGATTCATTAGATTAGATATATGAATTTGGCCTATGTAATCTAGAACCAGGGTTTGGGAGGCCATTCAGTGCTCATGTGCACCCAGGGAAAAACCTCTTAGTTGTACTACGAAGTAAAAGGTAAAGAAGATGGACTACAAGATAGAAGGAAGGGCGCATGAAGGGAGAAATTATAGAAAGGAATACATAAGAAAAATACTTCTTTCCTGGCTATGGTTAACACGATTGTCCGAAAATATTACTTTTTATCTAACCTGTATAATAAAGAGCTAGTGTCAGGCTATATATCCACCTTATTGTTACCTTGTCTCTTCGAATTTCTTTTATGGTCCTTAATAAATAATCTGCTTAGGATTTCAGCATATACCAATAGTCCAGTACAATACCTTATTCACTATTATGTAGTCCAGCAGTAAACATCTCTATAAAATTGAGTTTCGGCTCCATGCACAGGTATAAAATAAAGTAACAACCATGCCGGGCAATTGCGCTACTTATTGTTGTTATAATACGAAAAATAAAATAAAAAAAGCTTTATTAAAGTATTCAATTTTTTCGTTTTCCGAGGAAGGAAAACTCGAGAGATGCTTGGGTACAAGCATGCTAACAATCAGACAAGATCAATCCCGAGCATGTCGTCATTTGTTCTGTGCTTTTCACTATAACTTGATTAGATGCGTTAAATGATAAATATCAATCTCTTAATCAGTTCGTTAAAGATATTGCTTTGGCTTTCACTTTGCAAAGTTTAGGCCACAGGTGCTACAAATATTTAAAACACACTTAATTACGAACAAGAGAGAGTTTATCATCAATGGAAAGAATTGTAGTTATGTCCATGGATGAAATGAGTTGAAAAAAAAAGCTTATTCTTATGGTAAAACAGTAGGTACCTTGTATACACGTCATGATAAAAGGCAAATTGTACTAGTAAGAATGGTAAGGGGACTTATAAGTTACTGGATACAGCCAATATATTATGCATTAGATCAATCAAACGTTCATAAAACTCTTTAAAATGTAATAAAAATGTTGAAAAGAGCCAACTATCATGTTATTGTATTAGTACATGACTTGGGCTTGAAAAATTCCCGTGTCAGGAAAACAATTGGAAATATCTGCAGAACCCTGACCTTTTCTTTTTTCTTCAACCATTCTCGAAATGTTCAGTAAAAGAAAGAAAGAATATGGCCTTTCATATGAATTAAACGAAAGTCATTTTAATTCATTAGGACAAGAGAAGGAGCTTGTGAAACTCAGCGTGCAACTGCTATCCAGCACGACGGCGAATGTTTTAAGACATTTGGGTAAGAATGGCGTGTTTAATATCAGCAATTGGGAGGAAACTGCAAACTTCAAATGAACAATTGACAAGAGATTTATTGTCAAGAATTCTTGTTCTGGTTCCGGTGACAAAATATCACGGAATGCTTTTGCAATTGATTATGTGGAACAGATTAATATTTAGCACGGAAACGATAAACACCAAGAGGGTAACAAACTCTTGTTTTAGTTTCCTTTATAGATTTCAGAAATGAATGGTTTTGTCATGCCAGTCCCTGATTGGCCTATATGAAATGGTTAAGAAATTATAGTGTTCATTTCATGCCTATAAGGTGACTGAATCATGTTATATTGGAGCACTTTTTGATTGTGCATGTAAAATGAATGGGCCTTATGAAAATCCCAATTCAGTAAACTTTAAATTTCGTTTGCAAAAGTATTTGCAAGGGAAAGATGTTGAACTGGTAAGTGAAGAATCTCCCACGGATTGCAAAGAAGAATTTGATATTTTGGATCAGCAAATACAAACTAGGATGTGCAATGTACAACAGAGAGCGAACTTATCTGTAGAAATATGCCAGACAAGTGTGAATATATATATATATATATATATATATATATATATATATATATATATATATATATATATATATATATATTACAACAGTACAATGTAACTTTCAAAAAGAAAAGGAGGACATACTAGATGATGAATACCTTCAATTCCTCTGGTCGGTACTTAGGTTTCCTCCAATGATCGGATTATTATTTACTTAAAACTAAATAACGAATATGTAAGTCTTAACAGAAGCTTAATTTTACTAATGAAAGCAGAGAATGTAAAATGAAAAAAAAAGATAATTACCAGGAATGGATAGATAAAGAGATTGAGAGAGTAGGTAGAATGAAAGCCCACGTAATTACTGAGCGCTAGGGGGCCACAGTGGCTCACGTGAGAGGATTTGGGAAGTGGGTCTTATTTTTCATCTCACGATTAGGTGACCCGTCACTGTATCTTCTATTAGCGTGCCTTTTTTCCATGTTTATGGGTAAGCACGGTTGGCCTCTTTCTGAAGGGCTCTGCTTTGGCTTGTTGAAGTAGACTGTAGTCACGATCGGCTGACCTGCCTGACATCGCTTACACCCCAAAAGCCTATATCAACGTGTTGTACCAGTCACCAGCGTCCTTCCTCCCAGCAGCTAAGAGTCCTGGCGCGGTGGGTACACTAGTACGTACGTAAATAGTGCTTCTGAAAATGTATATGTAGATTGGTTTTTCAAAGAAGTAAAACATTAAATACTAGGTAACACTACTGTGCAGTTATGGAGAATTTTCCCAAAAAGGTAATATAATATGTAATAGTAATGATCTTCTCATTAAAACATTCCCTGAAATCTTATTGGTGAAACACTCAATTGGGAAAATTTTAATGCAGAATAAATTTCCTCTCTCTACCATTCATTCCATTTCTAGTTTAGAATTTAGATATAAATCAACATTTGGTCATTCTTCATAATTCATCTCAAAAAAAAAAAAAAAAAAAAAAAAAAAAAACACACACACACACACACACGTAACTTGTCTCGAGAAATATGTTGATGGAAGTCATAAAACAAGCCTTGAGATTTTTTTTTTTTTTACTGTTTTCTGAAAACTACGACCTTCCATTGCTTGGAATCCAGGTTTATCATTATTTCTCCCTTTCTTCTCAATCTTGTTTCCATCGGGCCTGGGATAGAAGAAAATTTTGCCTGTTCCACAAACTTGTTAGGATATGAAATGAAGTGATTGAGGGGTTTCCAGTGAGAGTGGGGCTGAGACAAGGATGTGTGATGTGGCTATGGTTGTTAAATTGTTTTGAAGTGTGTGAGGGGTGAATACTCGAGTGCTTGGTCGAGGATTGAAACTGATACATGAGAATGATCATAAGTGGGAGGTGAATCAGTCACTGTTTGTGGATGATACAGTATTTGTTGCAGACTTGGAGGAAAAGCTGGTCGATTAGTGACAGAGTTTGGGAGGGTGTGTAAGAGAAGGAAGTTGCGAGTTAATGTGGGTAAGAGTGAGATTATGAAATGCACAAGACGGGAGGGTTACTTGAGGAAGTAGATCAGTTTAAGTACTTGAGTTCTGTTGTTGCTGAAAATGGTGGAGTGGAAGCAGATGTACATGAGAGAGTGAATGAAGGATGTAAAGTGTTCGGGGCAGTGAAGGAGTGGTAAAGAATAGAGGGTTAGGAATAAATGTAAAGGAAGTTCTGTGAGAGAAAGGGATTCTACCAACTGTGATGTATGAATTGGAGTTGTGGGGAATGAACGTGAGGGAGAGACAGAAATTGAATGTGTTCGAGATGAAGTGTCTGAGGAATATGGCTGGTGTATCTCGATTAGATAGGATTAGAAACCAGTAGTGAGGGTGAGAACTGGTGCAAGTAATGAATTAGCAGCTAGATTAGATATGAATGTGTTGAGGTAGTTCGACCATGTAGTCAGAATGGAAAATGGCCGTCTGCTGAAGAAGGTGATGAATACAAGACTTGATAGGAGAAATACAAGAAGAAGGCTAAGGTTTGCTTAGATGGATGGAGTGAAGAAAGGTCTAGGTCTAGGTGATAGATGGATAAATGTGAGAGAGGCAAAAGAGCTGCTAGAAATAAGAATAAATGGCGACCGATTGTGAAGCAGTTTCGGTCGCCTTGGTGACGGCTGAGGTAGCAGTAGTAGAGGATTCAGCATATGAAGCCTCATTTGTGATAGATAATGGGGGGGGGGGGGGGCTGTGGCACCCTAGCAATACCAACTAAACTCTGCTAAATGCCTCGTCCAGGCTGGGAGGAGCAAAGAAAAGAAAAATCCACTTTGATTCTTTTTATTATGTTAACTATAACCAAAAATTGGGGGAAGTGCCTTGATAGATAATTAAACAAACTTGTGATAAGCAAGCATTTTCAAAGCATAAGATTTGTATTACGACTGAAATGGAGAAATCATTCACTTACTACCAAACTATCATTATCTATTCATTCAATAATCTATTTACTTATTAATGAATCTATTTATTTTTTTTTTCAATCTATATTCTTTTACATACTAATTTCTCTATTTTAAATTCCGTTCCACAAAATCTAATTCACAATGAAATCAACAGTTGTTATTGGTCATTCTGTATCTGATATCGAAATCTTTGACCTCAAATATAGAATTGGAGTTGTTTAATATACCATTTAAGATTCTTTGCGCGAGTAAACACATTTTCGCCGACACAAATAATCAGCATTGGGTTCAGCCTTCATACAACTAAGCAAATGCAATACCGACTGGTCAATGAAAACATCTTTTAAGAGAACTAATCTTATCAAATCTGTATATGGTTGATTTATTTGTGCTTTTTTCGTCGTCTCCGTTCTCTGTTGTTCTAAAATGACGATTGCAATTGACATTTTTATGAAACTATTTATATAATTTCACCTTCTTATAACATCTGGAAAAAAAATATAGCTACGACGTTAAAACCGCTGGAGAAAAAAAATAAAATCATAAAATCGTCAGCAACCTGGTCATCATTTTTCTTTTACTTTGAAAAGCAAATTTACAAAAACTTAGGAAAATTAAGATCTTATTGCACAACAGACTACATAAACCATTTTTTGTTCCATACTAGAATCTCCATGACAGTTAGCCTATGCCAGCCTTGGCTCTACGTAATTGCGATCTTGGAACGAGCGCGCAATGACTGGCAAAGTCGTAAACTCGGAATTTACAACCGACGGGTTTCTCGTTGTTTACGACACAAAAATCGAGACAATGCAGCGAAACCTGATGATCTGGATTTGGACATGAATTCCTCGTGTTGGAGATTTGTGGGGCTTTGTAGCTGTTTGCTATGAAAGGACTTACTTCCTGTGGTGGAATATTAATGAAGATTTCTTCACAAATGTTAGTGTATGAAAGAAAAAGGTGTCACGAGGCATTACGGTTTACTTGTTCACTCGTATTGTTAATGCTGATACATACCCGTAACTATGAATATACCCACACATGCACATACATACATACATATATACATGCAGGCATACATACATATATGTATATGTATATGTTGTATATGTTGTATATGTATATGCATATGTATATGTATATGTATATGTGTATATATATATATGTGTGTGTGTGTGTCAGCTGTTGTGATTTCTCTCTCTCTCTCTCTCTCTCTCTCTCTCTCTCTCTCTCTCTCTCTCTCTCTCTCTCTCTCTCTCTCTCTCTCTCTCAGTATATATTCATGTACGAATACATACATACATACATACATAAAAACACAGACATATATATATATATATATATATATATATATATATATATATATATATATATCTATAAAAATGAGGTTTTTATACAGATTTTAATGATAAGGTAACTCATTAAATTCATAAGTTAATATAGGATATTTTAAATAATAAAGTATAATTTACAATGAGTTTAATTGTAATGTATATAATCGAATCACAAAAATAAACTTTTGAACGAGAAACAAACACTTGACGAGAACCATAAGGATAGCAAGTGAGTACTTGGGCTGCATCATCCGGAGGCCAATGAAATGAATCCGAAAGTATACAAACACATCTGAAATAGTGAACAAGAGGAAATCTTCAGATTTCATGTATGAACGGAATCGGACACAACTACCCCCAATGAAATAACATCCCACAAATAAACTAAGTAAAATGTAAAGTATATTTCTATCCCAGTAAACAAAACGTCAAAATAATAATAAAACCAAACAGAATTCAATAAAATTAAATAGTAAAATGATTAATAAAATACAAACAAACAAAGTAACGAAGTATAAATAAGTATGTAAGGTAAGTATAGGTAAGGTATGTATAATTTGGGTAAGTATAGGTAATAACACACTTATCACATAAGCATCGATTAAAGCTGCAGGAATAAAAATCAAGATCTGGTCAGCTTAAAAACAAAGAAAAATAACTTTTCTCTTACCTCGTTTATAGTGTAATTTAGGAGATAGGTAGGCGGGTTCTCCTTTGGCAGGTCTGGGTCCAAGGGTATTTTGATAGAATTATTCCATATTTGTGTAAAACATGATCGTGATGCAAATGATAAGATCCATAGGTCACTAAATAACTTCAAAGTTTGATCCACTGTAAGTATGACTGGAACTTCTACTGTAGACTGCTGCTGTTCAAGTTCTTGACAGATACTCCCCGTTCTTCCGTCACTAAGTGAACCAAGAAAACATTTTCCGCATTAAAATTGGTGGTTTGTTTACGGCAGTAACCATTCAAAAGAATTAGACGAGAAAAGCTATTTATAAAATTTACGTAAAATCTAAAACTGACTAATTAAGTAATTACATAGGTAAAGTACTTTAATACTGATGCCGTAGTGATAATGCATATTTTTTCTTTAATAACTAGTAATTAAAAGAAAAATACATATTTTTATACAACATATATATATATATATATATATATATATATATATATATATATATATATACACATATATATATATATATATATATATATATATATATATATATATATATATATATATATACATATATATATATATATATATTCATATCGAAAGTTTGAGCGATATTCATCATGGTTTAATAAGAATGACAATGCTTCGTGCATTAATGACGACAACCAGCATTTATCGAATTAAAACAGCTATTTTCAGATGCACAAGAAAACCTGAATAATTTTGGGCGATCTTCTTTCTTCATAATTCACCCTTGATTTCTGCAGAGGTCAAATATCACCAAATTGCATTCCCCGCTGTCCACAAATGAATATTGCTACCACGTTGCTTTTTATTCCAAACAGCAGGAAAGATTTACATTGTCATTACGGGTCTCGTTACCCGAGAGATCATGCGTGACATAGATTAGAGCCTCAGCCTAGGCTGGAACATCAGGATTCTCGTGTGTCTGCTTGATATCCTCAGAAATGGTCTTCTCATGGTCTTGTCAGGGACTAAAAATATCTTTTTCTTCTTTTCTTAAGACTGAAGTGCAATGTTTCAGACAGTTCCACTGCAATGTTAGACAAATTATACATATATATATATATATATATATATATATATATATATATATATATATATATATATATATATATTTATATATATTTATTTATTTATTCTCACAAAGCCGTTCTAGTGTAGAGTAAAAATAGTAGTTTATTAATTACTTCATTTATGTTTTCATTTGTGCATTGAAGAGGTTAGCCAGCTCTTAAGATGAGTTCCTTTTGTGTAGGTATGAGTTTATTATGTAAATTACGTAAGATTTTTGTCGTTAATTTCATTGTATTCTTCATTCAAGTCAGTGTATGTAAATTTACGTTATTTTCAAGAATTAACTTTTTATTTCCCGTATTTCTGTTACAAAGTCTTATGTAAACTGTTTGAGAGTGTTATGTGACCAAACGAGCTAGAACAAAGGCTTACGTAAATTTTTTTTTATATTTTCATGAGGTATTGCATTATGTTTGAGAGAAAATATACAATTCTTATATCTGGCCACATGTTTTGGAAGATTCCCGAAAATCCAACCGTTAGATATTATCTTTTTGATTATTTCGAGGACAAAGGGTGGGTGGAGCTAGCTCACAGAGAGCCATCTCGCGTCGCATCGGTATGCATTCGATAGCGTGATTTTTGGCAACCTTACACCCTTAGGCCAACAGCCCCACGCTTCCAGATCTCGGACCTGGAATGTTCTGGAAGTAACTAAGTCCTATATAGACGCCCTAGGGCTGCATAGCAGCAGTAGAAAGAGCCAAAAATTTTCCTTCTCTCTCTACAAGTGGCTATATTGTGTCTTCTCCCCGGTGATTTTGTCCCCAGCATATAACGTGTGTTAAAACGTTGTTGCAAATTATCCATGGGATTTTGAATTTATTGTGTTGGGATAATTGTTGCCATTGTGTAAAGTTTTGTAAATGGCCTTGTAGTAACGTGAATGATATTTGTATCGTTATCTCGTTAACTTTATTCATTGAGTGATAAGACTACTTAAATAGTGTGTAAAATTTAATTTCAAGGGAAACAAGAGATTGTATAATTTTCATAAGTATAATTTCTTTTGCCTTATTCTAAGGTTTATTCAGATTTAATATTTCAAGTCCAGTGATTTTATAATTTTCCGATCTTAACATTTTTGTCTTAATCTAGGTTTTGTTCAAACTTAATATTTAGAGTGATTTTATTCTGTTTATATGTAAATTCTTTCTAAGTCTTGTAATTTATATAGAATATATTTATTTTTGTAAAGAGCGTATTATTCCAATCACCAGTGTTTAATTTAGTATTCGCTCATTCCCCTGTTATAGTATCGAAGTAAGAGTTGTTTGAGTAGCTCTTAATAATAATTACACAGTGTTGTTTTGAGTGTACTTTAGAGACCTTTGGATAGCCAGTGTTTTGTATATTGCTGTCAGGGAGTTATATAACTGTCTTGGAACTTGGGTGTTAACATTTTCAAGCGTAACAGATTTAATGTAAAAACAAACAGGTGAGTTTGGAATGCGAGAGGTTGTATAGCTTACCAGCCATAATATATATAATATTCTATGTTTGGTTTCCAGACACGGGACCATCATATAATAATAACAATAATATATATATATATATATATTTATATATATATATATATATATATATATATATATATATATATAAAATATATATATATATATATATATATATATATATATATATATATATATATATACATATATATATCTATATACATATATATATATATATATATATATATATATATATATATGCATATATATATATATATATATATATATATGTATATAGATATATATATGTATAGATATATATGTGTATAGATATATATATATATATATATAAATGTATAGATATATATATAGATGTATAGATATATATATATATATATATATATATATATATATATATATATGTATATATATATATATATAGATATATATATATATATAAATATATATATATATATATATATATATATATATATATATATATATATGTATAGATATATATATATATATATATATATGTATAGATATATATATATATATATATATATATATATATAGATATATATATATATATATATATATATATATATATATATATATATATATGTATGTATAGATATATATATATATATGTATATCTATATATATATATATATATATATATATATATATATATATATATATAGATATATATATATATATAGATATAGATATAGATATAGATATAGATATAGATATATAGATATAGATATAGATATAGATATATAGATATAGATATATAGATATAGATATATATATATATATATATATATATATATGTATGTATGTATGTATGTATGTATGTATGTATGTATATATATATATATATATATATATATATATATATATATATATATATATATATATATATAAAGCAAATTGTTTGTCCGCGTTTGTCCACCCCTCCTCCTGGCTATATTCTTGAACTGACTGAGTTCAATTTATTCTACAAACGGCCGAACAACAACCGTTGTTCATCTTCTGCTGAGTCATGCAGTTTCACGTTAAGGATTTCTGCCGAATCATGTGATTCCAAGTTAAAGAATGTTGGTTTATGTATTCCAGAGAGAGAAAAAAATATTTCAGGACATTCTAAAAAGCCTGTCATCTCTGGAAATCGCCATAAACTCAGTTTTTTAATTTCCTTGAGCTGGCTGGGCTCTCTCCTCACAAGCTAATTTTGAAACCTGACTGCCCCATCGTGGTCTTAGGATCTTTAAAACCCTCAAAAACGATGAATGGGATTCACTGTATTGTCACAAGACTTCTTGAAAATGTTATTGAAGCTACTGATTTTGACAGGCCCTTTCAAGGATGAAACTGTCATCCTTGCAAGAATACCCTAAGTCAAATCTGATAGTGAAATTCCCCTCCAATTTAGGCGACTCCCGTTCCCAGAGTTGCATTTACCATCAACAAGGCACAGGGACAAACATTGAAGGCAATTAGTATTGATCTCTTCATTGATTGCTTTACACATTTAATGTTCTACGTTTCTCTTTCAAGGACTGGAAATGGAAATAATCTGTACATCAAAGCTTCCAACAAGAGAACCAGAATTGTCGTTTATCATGAAGCTCTCCAATAAGAATATTTAATATAAAACCGAAACCTTTAATTGGGAAAATAAAGTAATTAAATTTAGTTTCTTAATTGCTACTGAAATAAAAATGGAATAACATTCTT
>NC_090734.1:131871043-131873543 GCF_036898095.1 Palaemon carinicauda
CTCTCTCTCTCTCTCTCTCTCTCAACAATGAAACTCAACCAAATTCCAAATAACTACTTAGTTTAATCTATAAAAGATTTTGATGAGTCCATGCCTTTACTTCTTCTCAAGGCTCTTCTTAAAAGAGAGTTCAGCAAGCTATTACATATACGAAAAAGCAGGAAGAAGAGAGAGGACACATTAGATATTATCTAAGGATTACTATTTCTGCTCCACAACGACAAGTTTTTATCATATTCGCATATTATTCTTATCGTAAATTAGTTGTTCAAGGCATATATAGCAACATACAAAAGGCAACACAATAGTTATATATAAGATAAAAGCATTAAAGCAGTTATGTAGTGCTGACATACCTACAGGAGATATAATTAATAAGATTGGCATAATATTAGTAGAAATATAAATAGATCTGATAGCATTAATATCATTGGCTCTTGATGACAATAACGAAAACAAGAACAGAGAAGTGTAAGTCTTACGTTTTACCATTTGTTCCATTTAACAAAGAAATCACCACTGGGAAACTTTCCAGTTTTACCATTGTTTCGTATTTAAGAAAAATTAAAAAATTCGAGAAACCGTCTTTGGTCTCATCACTTTCCGAAATTATATTAAATTAACGAAATGTAATTTTATGAGTTTTTTACAATCTCATCACTAGTCTGCCTTTTTGTATATTTACAAGCTTTGTGAATCATCTCCAGACCATCAATTGTACTCATTTTAATCATTACAGTACTGTACTAGAGATCTCGTACTTATTTGCACAAGACTATACTTTCAATAATTCTTTACTAAGCATTTCACCAAAATCAAAACATGTGAAAATTCATCCTTACTCTTGTCATTCGTCAACAAATCCATTGAGAATTGTTCTTCCGTTTTGTCCCTCGTTGGCATTTTCTTACAAACGCAGTAGTTTTCACAAACAACAAACAATGTCACGAGGCATCAAAACAATGGTCGTTGAAGGGCGAATGAGGGATGCGAGACAAACAATGCCCGTTAGACAGGAAATGAAATGGAATAATGGAAAACGATTACTGTTTAGACAGAGGGAACAACCACCAATTCCTTCCCGGGATCTATTGTGTGCCGAGAGGGGACTGTCACCTCAACCGAAACTCAAGTTGCGTCCTGGCTTTAGACGACTCTTCATTGACTAACAGCTTTCATAACTCAACTGTCCGTATCATATCAGGTATTTATTCATGGGCCCTCTCTGTTCTATTGTTGCCACACCGAATAATCTGACGATAACTTTGAAATGAAGCTTGTTGCTGAAGGGGATGGTTTGTGTCTCGGGTCCCCGTTGGGAAATGAAGAATTTTAAAGATGGAAAATACTCTTGAAATTCTAATTTATATCTTTGGCAATATATATTAAAAAAATCGTCAGTCTCTTTGTTTTTTTTTTCTAAAATCTTTTATTTCTTTTACAAAACACTGACTAAGAAAAAATTATGATGATGAAGACGTTGATAAAAAAATAAAAATCTTAATCTTCTTTATGGTTTATGTAATAACCAAAGCAATGTTCTTTTTAAACAATTCTCGGATTTTTTCTTTTCTACGTAACCGATTAGTGACAGCTGGTGCGTTATGCGAAAAAAAACACGTTTCAAGATAAGCTAGGGGCCGAGGTCAACCCATCAAATCTATTCAAGGTTCAAAAAATTAGCAGAAAGTTGATTAAATAAAAATCAATACTACTTCTAATAAACCGCTGTATTTTTGTCTAATAAAGTTTTTACCAACTTTAAATTGCTGTCATTGATTATTTTTTAATATATAATTCGAACCTTTTCTATTGACTGATATTAAAAAAATGTCTAATGTGAATTTCTTCTATGTCCTTAAAGATTAATGACTTCATACAAATATCAGATGGAATATTTCAATGATTTTTTAATATATTTTATCTATATCTAACCCATTTACTCGACGTTTCAGTCTCTAGTTATGCACACATATTACCCAAGGACGCATACATACATACATACTTATACATCCTCACACACAAATATATATATATATATATATATATATATATATATATATATATATATATATATATATATATATATATATATATATATATAGATAAATATGTAGGTAGAGAGATAGACATAAAAACAAGTGAGAGCATTAATGTAATAAATGAACCTATTTTAGTGATGGGGTTCGACGCGCTGCTGTTGTGCCTTCTGTAATGATGAATAATGTTTTAATGCAAAGTTCATCTTCGACTCAGATATAAAAAAAAAAAAAAAACTGAATATGACAGTGACCGTAATACTATATTTTCTGGTGATGCTTCTCCCCGTTTTATAGATTACGTTTGTATTGAAAAATTATATATATATATATATATATATATATATGTGTGTGTGTGTATATAAAACACACATATATATATTATATATATATATATATATATATATATATATATATAAATATATATATATATTATATATATATATATATATATATATATA
>NC_090734.1:131878543-131886043 GCF_036898095.1 Palaemon carinicauda
ATTCCATTTTCTCCTCAGTCAATCCAGCAGCTGGGACTAATTTTCGATTTCTCCTAACTATGCATTCCTCCACCTGTGACGTTTATACGGTCTTGATTACTCACTTCTCAGGCTTTATGATTAATCGTAAGGTTCCTGATATTTCAGGCAGGATTTACCGTGGCCGTGTTGTACCGGATGTCTTCAACATATTTCTTATTCACCATGAAGTCTGAACTAATTTTTGTTTTATTTAATAGAAAGTTCATGATCTCAATCATTACCATTATTATTATCAGCAAATATTTTTATGTTGAACAGGCTGACAAAGGTTTATTAATTTCCTTATTTCCTTCCCTTACTGGGTTATTTTTCTCAGGTGGATCCCTTGGGCTTATAGCATCTTGCTTTTCCTACTAGGTTGTAGCATAGCTAATAATAATAATAATAATAATAATAATAATAATAATAATAATAATAATAATGCGTTTATCATTGATGATGGATTTGAAAATCGTTATGTTAAATAGGGAAAATGATCAGCGAAATTAAGATTTCTCTCATTGGTGAGGGATTATTTCTCTTGCATCTTGAGGGATATACAAAGGTGAATATTGAAATTTTCAAGGAAAAAAGAGAGAGTTACGGGGTCCTTTGACTAGCCAGACAGTACTACATTGGATCCTTCTCTCTGATTACAGTTCTTTTCCTTTTCCTGCACATACACCGAATAGTCTGGCCTATTCTTTGCATATTCTCCTCTGTCCTCATACACCCGACGACACTGAGATAACCAAACAATTATTCTTAACCCAAGGGGTTAACTACTGCATTGTAATTGTTCAGTGGCCACTTTTGGTAAGCAGCTCATCTAGGAGAGGGACACTCCAAAATCAAACCATTGCTCTCTAGTCTTGGGCAGTGCCATAGCCTCTGTACCATGGTCTTTCACAGTCTTGGGATAGAGTTCTCTTGCTTGATGGTACACTAGGGCACACTATTCTATCTTATTTCTCTTACTCTGGTTTTGTTAAAGTTTTAATAGTTTATATAGGACACATTTAATTTAATGTTGTTACTGTTCTTAAAATATCTTATTTTTCCTTGTTTCCTTTCCTCACTGGGCTATTTTCGCTGTTGGAGACCATGGGCTTATAGCACCCTGCTTTTCCAACCAGGTTGTAGCTTAGCAATTAATAATAATAATAATAATAATAATAATAATAATAATAATAATAATAATAATAATAATAATAATAATAATAACATTAGAAGTATGACGAGGTGATAATATGTGTTACTACTAAATAACAACGTTATTTTATCCTTTTATAAAATGATTCAGTAGTATGAACAAAAGCAGCAGTATGTTCAATGCATTGAATTCACTCAGTAATACAAATAAAAGAAAAACAGTATTAGATTTAATGTAATTCCACAAAAGAAATAGAACCAACAGTTCAACGAATTTTATTTTGTAGTATAACAAAAAATAATAAAAACAAGTATTATATACTGTTAAAAAACGTAATTTTAATAGAAAGTTCGTAAGAAAAATATACAGTGAAATACAGGCGGCCGTAATTTTACCCTACTTTGTTATTATCGTTAACGGTTTGGTGACCGTAATTTCACTCCTATACGTCAATATATCCATTTTTAAAACGGTAAAAACATGGCAACATTTATTCAAGGATTTTTACCGTTTTTTACGGCAAATTTCTAACAATGTAAAATGTAATTTCTTTATACAAAATCCCCTTTGCATTTTCAAATTTTGACTTATTTATGTTTATCTTAAGTACGCTTCTTCTATCTGCACAACCTTTCATACCCTAGCCTTAATCCCTGCCATTTCTCTTACTTTACCAATGCTACTCCTTCTCTGATAAGACCCCTATCGTGTAGTTGAGTTTTCGTAAAAATACAGCGAATATTATGGAACGGCTTCAGAAACATGCTGGACCCGTGTTAACCTTTAATAAATAATTATCCTTTTTCTTATATAAACTTCGAAAAATATATAAGTCGACATAGCGAATTTCAGTTTAGCTAAAATTGAAAAACTACGATAATGAATATGGGGAGAGAGAGAGAGAGAGAGAGAGAGAGAGAGAGAGAGAGAGAGAGAGAGAGAGAGAGAGAGAGAGAGAGAGAGTTAGTTTTTACTCTTTAAAAGTTTGCTTCATTGAATAAAACGGTTGAAAACCATCAAGCTTGGCGTTAGGTATCCATTTGAATAGCCATTTACGGCCATTTTTGTGCACTTCTCTCTGTAGCGTTAATTAACCTTTATATCCAATTAAATGAAAGAATAATAATTTTAAGGGTAGGCTCACCTTTCAAGGGGTGCCAATCGTAAAATATATTTCCCAAAAATACACTAATCAAGACACGCTAATGAAATTTTCAGGCATTAATAGCACTATAATAAGGCATATCCTCTGTAAGTTTTATCATCCTACAGGGAAAATAAAGGATTTTATGAATAAAAATGTGAAAATCGGAGCTAGCGACTTAAAAGTTATTTGGTGACCAGTGAGAAACTAATGTCTTGAATTGAAATTCGCTCTGACATTATGTTTGTTTATCCACCTGGAACAAGCACACAAAGTTTTATCAAAATCGAACAGTAAATAAGCGCACAACAAGAAAAAAAACGAGCAATAACTTTAGTGGAAGCCCGGCTGGTGATGGAGGGATACCTAAAAATAAATATTCACCAAAAATTAAAATTTCGATTTAGGGAAAAAACCTTCTGTGTTTTTCTAGGTATTATGTCACTTGATGGCCTAAAACATCTAAATATTATATTACTTAAGGCATAAGAGCAGGACAAGCAAAGAAATACACCCCTCTCCCGAAAAAGAAAAAACGAGAAATTACGATTTTTGTCTGATGACGAAAATATTGGATATAAAATCATAGTCACCCCTGAGCCCATTTTCTTTAATGTCACTGACATGAGAAAACGACTTTGAACAGTTTTTAAGGGGGTAAACTATAAAAATTTGAAAATTACTAATGATATTTCGTATTTTTACTATTAACATAAGGGGGGCATTGATGACCAGGGGGGGGGGGGCATTATAGAGGCTGGAGATGAATTCTACACATATCACGGCCTTCTGATAGGCAAGAGGAAGACTTTTAGCAAAGAAAAAAAATTGGCAAAAATCACCCTCTCATTGTGGAGACAACCCTAACTGGAAAAATAAACTTCACTGCACCATTGATGCAATTTCTTACCTTACCACTAATTTCCTCGCTTTCCTTAAGTCCTTTAAAAGTTTTAGCTTTTCAAAATGGACTAAAATTAATATATTTTCTTTATAAAGATTATTATAAGCACACTGGAATAAAGGATGGAAGTGGAAAAAAGACAAGTATTACCCTAATACTTAATTAGGTAACAAGGGTGCTAGTCGTCTAAACGTTGGATTTAGTATTCTTATATTATCTTTATCAAACGGGAAAAATTAAAAAATTTTGTTTGGCCATTATAACTACTATCATTTTTATTACTATAAGACTAGCTGCAATATTAGATCGAAAAATTAAATACTACCAGTACAGAGGCTGAAATAGAAAGGCTCCCCAGTGCAGAAAATAAATCGGCCTCCCTCGGATATCGAAAAATAGCTACTGTGATTTTTCTATGGCACGTATCGATAAGAAAATTGGTATGAATGTAGTTCACATAACACCCATCAAACGCTGCTGTGAAAATCATTTGGATATATGTAAAAATCTAAGAGTAGTTTGCGGCTCCTCACTAATTTCTTTGCTAAAAGTTGTCACTTACGAACAAAAGTGACAGCCAGGGCATGCCTATAGCATCTATGAACATGAAAAGTGGCAGTAACAAAGCTTATATACATATATATATATATATATATATATATATATATATATATATATATATATATATATATATATATATAATTTATATATATATATATATATATATAATTTATATATATATATATATATATATGCATATATGTATATATATATATATATATATATATATATATATATATATATATATATAATCCTTTAAAATTTCATTTGAATATATTCATTGGTATAGGAGTTATTGACCCCGCCGCCGAAAATATCAGCCACTCCACCCTAACCCCCCACCCCCGCTCCGAAATCCATGCGGATTATAAAAGGGATGACTGGGCTCTGGGTTGGGTGAGATAGCATAAAAAAAAAAAAAATTGGCATTTCATACAAGGTCACTCACATCGTTCGCGACAATAAAAATTATAATAAAAATAACAATGATAATAATAGTACCAACAACATTAATAATAATAATAATAATAATAATAATAATAATAATAATAATAATAATAATAATAATAATAAAAATGATAATAATAATAATAATAATAATAATAATAATAATATTAATAATAATAAAAATTGTTCTCGCAATAATAATAATAATAATAATAATAATAATAATAATAATAATAATAATAATTCTCGTAATAATAATAATAATAAAAATAATAATAATAATAATAATAATAATAATAATAATAATAATAATAATAATAATAATAATAATTGTTTTCGTAATAATAATAATAATAATAATAATAATAATATTACGCACAGGTCTAAGCTATATATAGGATGCTAACGTACACGAAAGTAAAAGGCAGCCCTGTAGACGTACAGAGATCAAATGGATATCTGAAGCAGAAGCAGAGAATACTGCACGCTTTGCAACATACAGACCACTTCATGAAAACACCCTAAGGAAGGCGATAATTACTTCCTCTGGTAGAATAACAACTCTACTAAAAATGCAATAAAACAGGTATAAGTATGATATAACAACTTGCAAACTTTAATGCGCCATTGGAAGGGTCATGGCGAGTCCAAACCAACAGAGGTGCATGAACTTGCATGAACAGAGGTACAGCAGTCAGTACACACGGCCACACACACACGCACAACAACCGCAATTATGATTAAGAGTAAGTACTATTGCCTTTCTGGACCAAATGGACTATTTGGTTTGAGTTTAGTGCCTCTCGTTTTCCTTTTTATTTCACGGGGTGCAGGAGAGAGAGAGAGAGAGAGAGAGGAGAGAGAGAGAGAGAGAGAGAGAGGAGAGAGAGAGAGAGAGAGAGAATTATCTCTTCATTAAAGTTACTCTTTTATTCATTGAATCAATAATTTTCAATTCTCATTTTGAGTTTAGTGTGTCGCTCAATTTCACGGTGTGCAGGAGAGAGAGAGAGAGAGAGAGAGAGAGAGAGAGAGAGAGAGAGAGAGAGAGAGAGAGAGAGAGAGAGAATTATCTCTTTACTCAAGTTACTCTTATTCATTAAATCACTAATTTTCATTTAGTTCTGGGTAGTCTTTCACCTCATGAAAACTGTTAAAAAGGGAAGCCTAAGAATTAATAATCGTCGAAGTTCAAGAATTCCTTAATTTTACCTTTTTTGTTGGGGAGGGGGTTATAACTCGTTGTTTAGGTTACAAGGGAAAAATAATGTTTAAGGAAATGACAAAAAACTTTGCTTGAAATTTCATTTGCATTTATTATATACAATCATATTTTCGTCTTTATCCGTTTGGATGATTTTGGTACATCATCTTTTTATGTAATGTTTGGTTCCACGGAGGAGATTACCATTTTGGAATTAAAGTCATATAAAAAATTATATAGAATGAGGAGAAATATTGAGTAAAAGAAAAGGCAATAGGGGAAAAACCAAAGCTACTAAATCAGAAGAATTGAAGGTGAAAAGGAATAGATTATAAACTAACAGAATAAAAAAAAAAGACTAATAAAACAAAGGTGAAAAAAAAATCATGAAAAGTAAACATGTATATAAAGATTTAATCGGAATATATGAGCAAAGTTCTAAAAATTAAAATGAATTTAACTAATTTTTATAATTCATTTATCAAAACTCTCTATGCAATAGACTGCAAATTAAATTGGTAAGCATGTGAAAAATAGAAGATTATTATTCCTTCTTTCGAAACAGTGGGGTAAAAAACGTTCTTTGTTTCCATAACAAATAATATACATTTTTTCCAAAAACTAAAAATAGGAAAGCTTATATATTTGGTGAATTGTATGTAGCGTTTGTGTAATGGCCTTTATATGGTGAAAAATAATACTGCATACAGCTCCATAACGAGTCTTTTGTTTGCGTCATATTATGATAATTGTTAATATTTTAGTTTTAACGTCATTATTTTCTTGTCCTTTATAGTTTACAAGACCTTAGTTACGAAGTAATTACCAAATTGATCATTCATTTTACTGATAATTTTATATGACTGAATAATTTGTGTAATTTGACTCTAAATTCTAAGGGAGTGAAATACAAGTAGAATTTAGCTATATGATCCATATTATTTGTAAGTCTTCGGTAAATGTAAAACTTTACAAAGATTCAACTTAAACAGAACCAGAAGAAGCAATTTGTATGAAAGAAGGATAGAGAGAGAGAGAGAGAGAGAGAGAGAGAGAGAGGAGAGAGAGAGAGAGAGAGAGAGACTTGACGATGTTTTATAAATCGATGTGGATATCATTATCTCAAGCTAGCTCTGAACATCACTGAGAACACAACAAATTAATTCTTGATTTAATGTATAAGAAAAAGAGTGGTATCGTAGAATAAAACATAGAAGTATATGAAAGTTCACTAGTTATTTTAATAATCATGTTGAGTATCAAGAGAAGGTTTTGCTTTGTATTGCTAATTGGGAAACATTAACAAATATTTATCACAGGTACCTAGATTATAAATCAAGATTATGGAGATTTTATGGATTGACAGATCCCAAGTGATATTAATTCACAAAAGAAATATTACTAACAATAAGAATTATAATAAAAAAAAAAAATCTTGTCACGATACTCTTTAAAACTTAAAATAAAAAAACTTTCAGAATAATAAAAACTGAATAAAAATTCAAGTTGAAGAGATTTGTTTCTCAAAGTTATAAAACATTGAAAATTACCATAAAGCCTAAAACGACGTTGTCTCATACTCATATGAAATGTACAAGAAAACAATACTAAAGAAATGCAGAAGTTATGGCAATTATTGAAAAGGTAAAGGAAACTCAAAACGAAATAGAATCTTATCCTTAAAATTTACAATTACCTAAAATTGTAATTGAAAGAAACCTTCACATGTTTTCCATTATAAAAAATAGAAAATTAAAATGAAAAAGAAAACTCTAGTTCTAACAGTCATGAAAAAGAGTGATATAAAAATTAAAATCTTTTCTTTACACATTTAGAGAAGAGGAACCAAAATGATGCAAGGAAAAAGATATGACCTTGACAATTGTAAAAAGAAAAAGAAAATGAAACGAAAAAGTAAATACATCTGGACCTAACACCTAAAACAAGACGGAAAACAAAGCATAAAGGGAGAAAAACAGACTCTAACATTCTCTCAAACACTATACTCTGGTGAAGTGAGAGGGTTGGAGGGCCTTTGAGGTAGGGGAAGCTGCAGTCATAATACA
>NC_090734.1:131896043-131898543 GCF_036898095.1 Palaemon carinicauda
GACTTTCATGTCTTCCAATATTAACCCCTAAATGTTCTTTAATTCTGAGTCTCTCTTTACTTGTGAATAGCATACCCACGAGGGAGATTGCATAAAGGGGAATTAACTATCAACAGGAGGATTCGTATATGAAAATTCAATCTACACTATCCTAAATTAGGACCTTCATTTCCACCATTTTCTCTACATTAAGGTGTCGGTTGCCTAATGTACCCTCTCCAATGCCTTCTATCAAATGCATCCTCTCCCACCAAACCTCTTTTCTCCATATCATTCTTCACCTTATCTTGCCATCTATATTTAACCACACTAAAAACTGCTTCTATTCCAACACCCAGAACAGTCTCTCTTTAACCCATAAAAAAGCCTATGTTCTAACTCCTAAAAAGTATTTCTTCAGAATCTGAAAATTACATCAGTTAAATCGCTAAAATATTTTTTCTTCATACGTCAAAACTAACCTCTTTTCTATTTCTGAAACAGCTTGTCTCTTCTTGAATTTTTAAAAGACCCTCTCCCCAGACACCACAGCCAGTTATCTTTAATCACTAAAACGATATGTGTTCCACTTTTTAAAAGTCTGACTCTCCCGAACCCAAGACAGTTCCTGTTGCTCTCCTCTTGTCACCAAGTTCATTTCCTGAACTTTTGCCATTGGGTTGAGGCAGAAGACATTCTAAACATGCAAAATAGAGACATTATTTTTGAATGATTTCTGTACCTAAAAGGATTTTATATTTGCACCGCAACACTGCAGTCATAGATTATAACTTCTAGTCAGGTTGAGGCTAAACCAAATAAGTTTTTTAGGATGACATCCTCTAATTCGCTTAATCGCTTCCTACATCCTTATCAGCCAATAATATCAAAACACTTATTAAGATAAAAATACAAAAAACCTAATAATGAGTATATAATATACGAAATGAGGGAATATATGTTTAAGTTTAATTTCCTTCCAACAGAAGAACACTCATTCTGAGGGTACCTGCACTATCAGTGGCAGAATTCAGAATTGCCCCCAACATCTACATACGTATTGGCATCATTACCATAATCACCAACGTAGTCTGGCAATGGTAGCAATCAGGCCATTTCATTTAGGCCTTGCCTGACCTACGGCTTTTATTTGCCCTTTGACGTAATGGAGTGAAAGACAGAGAGAAAGAGATATATAGGCAAATGGGAAATTCAGGTAGGAAAGTTTAATGTGTCATCAAGTTACAAAATCAACTCTCGAGAAAAATCCGGAGATTCCCATTGAAAAATAAAAGAAAACCTATGAAAAGTTTCAGTACGATTTCATAAAGGAATGTTAACAGCCTTAGAAATTAAATAAAATAAAACCAGATAACAGACTTATAAAGGAAGTGTGATTTTTATTTAGGACATAATGAATGATCAATACTTAAGGAAAATATTGGTGTGTCGTACTTTCTACAATTTAACATATATGAATTTTGTATTTACTCACTTTTGTTGTATGACTATCCATACCAAACCTTTAAAAACTATTGCTAGATATTTTTCTTTTTTAATATGAAATACTTTGTTGAATAGAATTTACATAGATTTAACTTTCCACTACATCTTAATTACCAAAATGATTAAACTTGTCTTTTTTATAACTCATAGAAATAATAGTAATATCTACTTATTTCAAAAATGAATGATCAAATATTGTATTACTTAGACCACGTTATAGATATATGCAATTAATTATTTATAGAAACAACTACTAATAATTACACCTCGACTTTTGCGTATTAACAACCAGTTTTTATTGTCTCGGAAAAATATTTAGCAAACAGAAAATAATGGTATGATAGATTTGAAAACCTTTAGAGGTTCTACTCGAGAATGGTTCCATAATAAGGTAATCAAAAACATAATTATGGCAAACTATGCGAAATTAGAAACGTCACTGTTTGGAGAGAGAGAGAGAGAGAGAGAGAGAGAGAGAGAGAGAGAGAGAGAGAGAGAGAGAGAGAGAGAGAGAGAGAGAGAGAGAGAGAGAGAGTATTTTTTTCAGGTTATTGCGCGAATGAATAAAGGGTGACAAAGAAAGTTGAACTGTCTATTCTTTCAAGGACTCGAGTTCTACAAGGAAAAAATTCTTAAAACAAAAATTGTAGTTTTACTTCTCAGAAAAACGTGTATTTTTGGCGCAAAAGATAGTCCGTTTAACGACGTTTATAAATAGTAATTTTCTCATCTATCTGATGCTGACAGGAAAGCATGGCATCCGGTATGACCGAATACTCCCTCTCTTGCCTGTAATACTTCATGTGTCGTTACACAGCTATAAAATCAAATTTATTGGCGGAAGTCCAGCGATACATAACACTTCATCGTTTGAAAGGGGAACACTCTTCCATAGTTCACCCATAGCAATATGGGGATAAGATTAATATAGAAACTGCAGCTGCCATTCCGAATTCAATTCGTCTTAGAATGCTATTTGGGATTTTGCTCGAACATGGAGGTTACTTCGGTTTTC
>NC_090734.1:131901043-131921230 GCF_036898095.1 Palaemon carinicauda
CAGAAAAGTCTGTATTACTAATCAGTTACATTAGCGTTAGAAACGCTCGGCACACATGTGTGCACTTATGCTAGGTTCACCTTTGGAAGTGGAACAGTCAACGTGGGCACCTCAGTGCCCTCACTTAGTTTGTAGCACAGAATGTAACTACACACTCACCCTGGAATTAATTGTCCCAATTAAAACCACTGTCCCTCGCAGAGTTAAACAGCTGGGTTAACGACGCAACCCACTGCTACCACAGAACTCTTTAGTTGCTCCACTTGCTTCGCATAGTGGCGAAAGAACACTCTGGAAGACTTCCAGCCAGTGTATGAACGGAGATGTTCAAAATCCATACAATTAAGGAAATTTAAGGATAAAGCAACTTTCCTCGGATAGTGACCTGCGGGTGTACTGTCAGGATCCGCTCTGCGAATAAAATATGCGATTTTCGCCCTGAGTTGATTCAGTGATAAATTTGAGCCTGATGTTTCTCCTCTGAATAGTTGACCACCCTAGAAGTCTGACGTTCTATGAAGATAGACCTTTAGGCATTCTACTGGACATAGAGATGCATCTCCTTTCAGAGGGCAGATTCTCCAGGGACCCCACCTGTTGGTGGGTAACTCATTCTTGGTGAGAAACAAAGGATCCGGAAACAGGTTCAGTTCTCCCCCATCCGGGAACTGAACACTACCTTCCTCTCTCGAGAGGGCTACAATCTCACTAACCCTGGCCCCGGACGCGAGTGGAAATAGGAAAATAACTTTTTGGGTCAAATCCATTAACGCACCCTCCTCATTGCTCCACAGAGAAGCGAAATGAAGAGCTCTGTCTAAAGACCATGAAATGGGCTTTGGAGGTGCTGAAGGTCTGAGCCTAGCGCAGGCTTTCAGAACTTTATTGCCTTCTAATAGGTTTGCACTTATTTTCCTCAAAGAAGTCTATGCTGGCTTCCGAAATCCCGAAACGCTTTTTCACCGCTAGGGAGAGAAAATCATGAGCTGCAGGATCCGGGTTTTCTGTAATGAAGCGCAGACAGAAGACTTCTGGACTCGCTGGGTCAGAACTGGATCTGGTAGCGGTAGAAACTTCAGTCGTAGTTCCAATGCCAGGGGGAACCACACGCTGTTCGACCACTTGTGGGTCACTATTGCCGCTACCCCCTTGAAGGATCTCAGTTGTTGAGGACCCTTAACAGAAGGTTGTGCGGAAGGAACAGATAAATCCTGGACCATCTGTTCCAGTAGAGGGACATCGCGTCCACTGCTTCCGCTAAGGGGTCCTCGTACGGGGACTCGTACAGGGGCAACTTCTTGTTGTCTTTCGTCGCAAAGAGGTCTATCTGCAGTTCTGGGACTTGATTCAGAATAAAGGAGAATGATCCTGCGTCTAAGGACCATTCCGACTCTATCGGTGTGAACCTGGATAGAGAGTCCGCTGTCACATTGCAGACTCCTTGAAGGTGAACTGCTAACAGGTACCACTTCTTCTTTTCCGCCAATCGGAAGATGGCCAACATCACCTGGTTGAGAGGTGGTGACCTCGATCCTTGTCGATTCAAGCATCTCACAGCTACCTCACTGTCCATCACCAACCTTATGTGGATCAAGTGACGCGGGGAGACTTTCTTTAAGGTAAGGAGCACTGCCATAGCTTCTAGAAAGTTTATGTGAAAGGTCTTGAATAGCTTGGACCAAGTCCCCTGGACTTTTTTCCGATGAGAGTGACCTCCCTGTCCCTCCTTCGAGGCGTCTGAGTGAATCGTCACCGACGGGGGAGGTGGCTGAAGAAGAACCGACTTCTTTAGATGTCTGGCTTGGGACCAAGGCCTGAGAAGAGTACGTAGCCGAAGCGGAACTGGTCTTCTCAGATCTCTTCGTGCGTTTGATGCATAACTTCTCCAAACTCCGGTTGCATCCTTTAGCTGTGCTCTTAGCACTGGGTCTGTCACCGAAGCAAACTGGAGAGAGCCCAGTACCCTCTTCTGTTCGCATCTTGATATCCTTTCGGAATCTAGAAGTCTCTTGACAGAACCCGCTATCTCCTTCCTTTTCTTCGCCGGGATGGAGAAACGGTGTGATATTAAGTCCCAGTGGATTCCCAGCCACTGGAACTTTTGAGATGGAGAAAGTCGAGACTTTTTTCTGTTGATCTTGAAGCCTAGATACTCTAGGAACTGGATCACTTGACTGGAAGCTTGCAAGCATTCTGTCTCGGATGCTGCCCACACCAGCCAGTCGTCCAGGTAGGCTACTACCTGAATTCCTTTTAGGCGTAATTGTTTGAGAGCTACGCTCGCAAGCTTCGTGAAAATCCTTGGGGCTATATTTAGCCCGAATGGCATGGCTCTGAAGACGTATAGTCTTCGTTGTAGCTTGAACCCTAGGTAGGGGGAGAGTCGACGGTTGATTGGAACGTGCCAATAGGCGTCTGACAAGTCTGTGGAGACGGAATATGCCCTCTTGGGCAGTAAGGTCCTTATGTGTTGCAGTGTTAGCATCTTGAATTTGCAATTCACTATGAACTTGTTGAGTGGCGACAAGTCCAGAATGACTCTGAGCTTTTCCGAGTCTTTCTTAGGAACACAAAACAGCCTCCCTTGGAATTTGATTGACTTCACCCTTCGGATCACATTTTTCTCCAACGGTTCTTGAACGTACTCCTCCAGAACGGGGGTGGAGTGTTGGAAAAAACCGAGGGCACGGGGGTGGAGTGCTGTACCAGCTCCAGCCCAGTCCGTTCTTGAGTAGGCTGTGGGCCCAGGGATCGAAGGTCCACCGATCCCGAAAAATTCTGAAGTCTCCCTCCTACCGGCATCATCTCACTTGGACTGCCGTCCTGAGGTCTTGCCTCCCCGACCGCGACCGCCCCTGAATCCCCTTCCCCTTGAGGGGCGCCTAGACGAGCCTCTAGCTGCTCCTCTAGGCTTTGCTTGAAAGGAAGTAGACTGCCCTTCGAACGTTGGGGTGAACACCGTGGACTGTGTCGACACGGCCTGGGGTACCCACTGGAAAGTGGTCGGGGTTTGTGCCACCATCTGGGGCACTGAAGGCATCGGCAACTGCTGTTGCTGTTACTGATCAACTGGCTTGGCTGGCCGAGACGGTAGCCTAGGCCTTTTAGTCTTCCTCTTCGGTTGGGGACCCTCATCCGGGGAAGACTTTCTCTTGATAGACAGGCCCCACTTTTGGAGAAGATTTCTATTCTCCGTGGCGGCCTTATCCACAACTTCTTTGACCAATTCACTAGGGAAAAGGTCTTTGCCCCAAATGTTGGAGGAGATTAGTTTCCTTGGCTCGTGCCTCATCGTAGCCAAGGTGAACACGAACTCCCTACAAGCTCTCCTCGCCCTGACGAAGCTGTAAAGATCCTTCATCACTGTGGCCAGATGAATCTTGGCCACTACCATGAACATTTCATGGACCTTGGGGTCACTTGCCATCGTCTCAAGAGTGGTCTGAAGAGACATTGAGGCAGCCAGTCTTTCTTTTGTCTCGAGCTCTCTCCGCAAAAGAAAGTAAGACAGCTTAGGGAGGTTCTCACCGAACTGACGTCCAGCAATATCAGCCTCCAACTTCCCAACTGAGAAGGTAAGATGGACGTCCTTCCAGTCCTTGTGGTCCATGGGTAGGGCCAGCGACAAGGGTTTACACTCCTCCAGGGAGGGGCAGGGCTTGCCAGCCTCGACTGCTTTTAATACAGCCGCAAACCCTTTCTGCAAAAAGGGGAAGGCTCTAGCAGGAGAGGACACAAAGGAAGGGAGCTTCTTACTCAATGCAGTAACTTTTGAGTTTGTGAAGCCCCTCTCTTTCATCGAAGATGAAAGCAAAGCTTGAGCCTTAGCATGGTCCATCACTATGACCTCCTTCGGCTCTGTCTCCTCCTTTGAAGCTGGTTCCTTCCTCAACCGGACATAACAGTCCGGATATGACCCTTTGCTGGGCCAGAATTCCACTTCCTCAAGGGGAACTGAACCCAGCTTATCTGACATGACGATCTTTCCAGTCGTCATCGGCATGTGCTCAGCATATCTCCACGGGTTAGCATCTGAGCACAAGGGAAGGACTTTCACATTGAGCCTTTTCTGGGGCCCACGTGATGCTGCAAGCTTCTGCATCCGCAGTTCCATTGCAGCCGCCTTCTCCATATTCTCCTTCTGCATTTGTTGGATCATTCCAACTATGGAGGAGAGGGCTTGTCCCACCTCTACTGGGAGAGCGGACAATGTTGAGGGAATAGGTTCAGGGATCAGAACCGGAGCAGCCGACACCTCGTTGGCTTCTTCCTCTACGATGTCTGGGGCTTGATCTTCATCCTGGCCTCCTGCCAGGAGATCTTCCTCCAGACGCTCGGACACGTCTGACATCCTGTCGCCCAACTGGATGTCTTGCACGGCGACCGCCACTTCAGCATCCACCTGGATCTGAACTAGGGGGATCTCCTCTTGAGGCTGGGGAATCACTGCATCAGCTGATGCCATAGGGAAAAGGTAAGCCCTCATCTTCTCACTTGGAAGATAAGGTCCAGAGGTGTTCTTCTGGAAGCCCCTTACCCAGGTGCAAAGCTTCCCCCTTGCTATATCCCTTGATTCCGCTGTCCTAGGGGAATCAAAAGCTTCAGTAATCGGGTTAGAGCACACGGTACATACCTGGGGGTCCCAATACCGGAGCTCACCTTTGGAGACAGCGCATGCTGCGTGCCTCCTACATAATCCATGTCCGCAGAGGTTCTTACTGCGGACGTTGCAGAAAGCACATCCGCACTTCGGACGTACCTCCTGCAAAGAGAAGAAAATTTCCATGAGTATCAAGTGAACTATGTATCACTGGATATGCACAGTTTAGCATAACAATTCCGAAAGGAAAGACACACACTTGTGTTTCCCTCACAACCAATTGTTGCAGCCTTCCAGATAATAAAATCGAATGGTTAATCTCTTCTAGAATAACTAATGCCAAGTTTCCAGAGGAAACAGGTGGAGCTCACCCCTAAGCAATGATTTTAAAATCCTGGATAATAGACAAGAAAGAACTCACTTTCTTATCTGTAACGCAACAGCAAAGGGCTGTGCAAGACAACACAAAAGTGTTAGAACACACAGTGCTGTACCAAAACTTATACTATAGTTTTCCTCTTACAGTATATGTTATACTGAAGAATACTAGTACAGTATAGGAGGTTATGTGCCGGCCGGCACTTGCCCGCCGGGACACACCATAACTAGCTTTAAAGTATACTACTTAACAGCTATAAGGCGGCAGAACGCTGGTTCAAATGCATATGCCGGCCGGCAACAGCCCATGTCGGCTACACAAGGTAGCACCCGGCTGCCGGCCACACTCCTGGTGACCGGCAGACAAGGGCAGACATTAGCCGGCCGGCAAAGGTACACAACCGATGCCAGCCAGCAGCAAAAGAACCAGAGGACTACGACTGCCCGGCTGCCGGCCTCATAGGCCGGCAGCCAGGTCGGGTACAGCACTAGAAGAAAACAGAATGGATGCCGGGATAAGAGCGTAAACAACCTCCAAGCCCGGCAATCCGAAAGAGTGCATATAAGGAAGGGGAAAATCTAATTCAGGCTTCCTGACGAATACCGTCTGACTCACAGGCAGGCATGGATAAGGGACCAAGGGAGGTCAGGGCAGCACTCAAGCAGAAGACCCCTGCCGGCCGGCAAGGGACTGAGTCAATTCCACATCCTAACCTATCCTAGGTCCAGATGTAGAATGACGTACAGAACTGTAATGGCTAGGCCATTACAGAGATAGAGGGGGAAGGGACAAAAGAGGGTCCTACCAACCTTGCTTTAGTGAAGGATCACCCGCAGCCAAGGAAACTCATCTTAGCCTAAGGGAGATCCAAGGAGGGAGGCCAGCAATACTTACCAGCTCCCAAGGAACCAAAGCAAGGAAGGTGTTGCAACTCTCAGGGAAAGAATCTTATCCTCCCACCGAGAACGGCAACAAGGACTAGTCTGCTAGATCACAAAAGAAGGAATCATCTCGTACAGAAACCTTCGGTAGTGACCTAAGGAGGCTAAGCCTCCTATGTCTGTGTCAGGCCAGCGAGGGACACTCTACCCCAAGCCAGACGAACACAGACTCAGACTAAAAACTCTGTTGTTCTGTCCCACTCTGAAACCAGACTTACTGGAACAGGAAGGTACAGTTACACCCCAGTATAGTTTTATCGAAAGTTAATTCAGATAAACCACTTAGGGATAAGCCCAAGGCTTAAACAGAGGGAAAGGGATTGCATACCTTCTCCGAAGAAAAGAAAGCAACCGGGGAGTATGAGAAAGTATACTAAGGCTCCATAAGCAACTTAGCCTAGGCACCAAGAGAATCGATTACCTAAATCACCGAAACTCACTCGTATACTATCTTGGAAATATTCAACATAATCTTAAATGTATAAAAAACAGCCTAAAGTTTCAATAAAATTTTAATACACTCGGAAAACCAAAATCATGCAGAAAGTACTAGGACCAAACGACTAGGCTACATGGCCTAGCGTAGGCCAGAGTTGGCGAATACTTCGCCAAAAATAATACTAAATCACGAAAGGAAGTCCTATGTAACGCTAAATAGCTAAAATTTATTAAAGCAAAACAACCGGGAATGTCGCTCTGGCTAACTAAAACTCATACCTAGCGAGCGACAGCGTCCATGACGCCTCCGGTAGGCTACGGCTCTTGTAACAAAGATTAATCCTATTAATCACTTAAAAATTTACCAAGAGCCTACATTTATACATAAAAGAAATAGTACTCAACTTATCAGAGGCCGACGAAGTTGGAGAAGCCATGAAAAGCTGAATAAATCCAAGATTTGCGAGAAACACAGGAAAAAACACCGAGTTGTTAAGCTACGCAAAAAGGAATACAGATGGCGCCAGGATTGGCGCCAGGCACGCTTACGAAACTGGAGAATAGGGAGCCTTGGGAGCGGCTCCCCCTTTTTCTTTCCCGTTTTCGTTTCTTGCCAATTGACCCCTCGATACGTAATCTCTGTTTGGGGTGCAGATTGCCATGTGGCGTGTCAAGAATACGTCCTCTGATATGTCGCGTATCCCTTTCATTAGGGATATTCGCTCCAGGAGTTAGAATTCTGGGTACCTTAAGGTAAATTCTCTGGGAATATCGCCGTAGTTGTAATATACCCTAGGAAGCTACCCTATAGGAACTTCCATCAGGACGACATGGCTTGAGCCCTATAATATATATATATATATATATATATATATATATATATATATATATATATATATATATAATATATATATAGAGAGAGAGAGAGAGAGAGAGAGAGAGAGAGAGAGAGAGAGAGAGAGAGAGAGATAGATTCCTAATACTTTTTAATTAGTTGCAAGACATATTTTCTTTAGTTAGAGTGACAATACATTCGATTCATAGCTACATGGTAACGTGTGGACTGAGATTGTCAAATCTGATGCAATCTCTCTCTCTCTCTCTCTCTCTCTCTCTCTCTCTCTCTCTCTCTCTCTCTCTCTCTCTTTCTCTCTCTCTCTCTCTCTGTATGTATACATATATATGTATATGTATATATATATATATATATATATATATATATGGTAAACTTAAAATACTGTGGATCCTTGTTTCGTCAACTGGCACATTCACAACCGTTCAGTAATATCATGGAATTCAGCAGCGTCTGATGAATAAGTCATCGATTATAACTAAATTACACTGTATATTCTAATTCACTTATCATTACCGTGAGTTTGTTAAGGGATCTGGTTCACGTTGGGAGCTTCAAATTCATATTTGTTATCTTCTTTTTTTGAACTTATCCGTCCCCCTGTATATCAGGGTGTACTGCTATAGCCAATTTCTCTATGACATCTACCAATCTGATCCATTGATGCCCCCATCCTCCTCCTCCCTATGTTCATAGCTCTTTTGATATGTTCTACCTCCTACTTTCTTATTACATGGCCATAATATCTCAGACGAGCTTCCTTAGCTTTATCTTTTACATCCTATATACCACACATTCTTTTTATAACTTGACTCTCCCTCCTTTCCAGTAGAGATATTCCAGCAATCTATATCACCATCTCCATCTGCGTTCTAGCCAACACTCGCTCCTCTTTTACGCTTAAGTGCCTAAAATTTCTGCCTAAAATTTCTGCCACATACTTATAGGGAGCGGGGTGGGGTGGGGTGGGGGGGGGGGGGCGGTTATCACCATACGGACACAGACTGAGGCACTCTCTGGGAATGTTGGACTCCATCAGGGATCTGGTCCGAGAGCAATCCTGTTACTTATCGTTATAGAAATGTTGTCACCATAATTACTGGACAACGAGGAATTGTGGGAATTGATGTTTGCTGATGATTTAGTCACTATAGTTTGCAATTCCTCTCTTGCACTTTCCGTTGCTTTTCACATTCAAGATACCCCTAATATTATTATTACCATTGTTATTTTTATTAATAGCTAAGCTACAACCCTAGTAGGAAAAGCAGGATGCTACAAGCCCAAGGGCCCCAACAGTAACATCAATATAGATATTTCCTATATAAACTATAAAAACTTCAGCAAAACAAGAGGAAGGAAAATTAGATAGAATAGTGAGCCCGAGTGTACCCTGAAGCTAGAGAACTCTAACCCAAGACAGTGCAAGACCATGGTACAGAGGCTATGGCCCTATCCAAGACTAGAGAACAATGTTTTGATTTTGGAGTGTCCTTCTCCTGGAAGAGCTGATTACCATAGCTAAAGAGTCTCTTCTACCCTTATCAAGATGAAAGTAGGCTCTGAACAATTACAGTTTTGTAGTTAACCCCTTTGGTGAAGAAGAATTGTTTGGTAATCTCAGTGTTGTCATGTGTATGAGGACAGAGCAGAATCTGTAAAAAATAGGCCTGGCTATTCAGTGTATATGTAGGCAAAGGTAAAGTGAACCGTAACCAGAGGGAAGGATCCAATCTAGTACTATACTCTGTTAGTAACCTCGAAACAACCGCAAAATAGATACAGAAATCTACGTTATATCTTTTTTCATTATTTTCATAACTTCTTATATTTCTTTATTATATTTATAAATTCAAGTTTTTATAAGCCCCAAAATCACTCTTTTAAGCCTTTATAAGCCATAAAGTAACTATGATTATAACATTAAAAATACAAAACTTTTCTGCCCTCAGAAGCCCGCGATACAGAATTACATAAAACATATTCATAAAACCGCGATGTACTGAGGGAGCGATAGGTAAACCGTGATATGGCAAGGGATCACTGGTAACAATACGTCCCAATTTATGACTATATTAATTAAAACACCTCCGTCGAATCTGTTATTTACAGAAGGCTTGAAAAAATGCATCCGAATGCCATTTAGTCTTCGTCTTTCTTCATTTTCTTCATCACCTTTAAAAGGATATCAAATTCGCTCTCTCTCTCTCTCTCTCTCTCTCTCTCTCTCTCTCTCTCTCTCTCATACGCTTTCATGTTTATTTATAAATAATATCCTGACCACATTAATCATTCCTAATCTTCTGGCGTTATAAAAACAAACGAATGTTCATCGCACTGCAGGAATATTCTGAGATTAATAACGTGAGCACCTAATCCCGAGGGAAGAGCCTAAATGAATCCTGTCAAGGAAGAATAATTAATTTCGGAGAAACCATTCTGTTCGGAGTAATATCGGAGTTCTGGTTATCAAATACCCACGGAAATAGGGAGGAGGGGAGGATCCCTCCAAAGGGCTTTTATTCCCTCCCTTACTACCCCTCCCGCCCCAGTACTGAACCAGTACCGACTGGCCTCTTCTATTTAGGAAGGTTCATTTCCTAAGGTTGCCACTGACAACTTGGCTCAATATCCTTATAACCTTCAGATTTTCCCAAGTAAAGATGGCTTGCACCCATGTTTTTATTGGGATTCTCCTTAGTTTTTCCAGACTAATAAATAGAAAATATCATGTTTCTAATAATATAGAACTCTCAAAATTCATGGTTTAGAAAATTATTAATGTAAAAGATAACATTGCTACTTGCATTAATTCCTTTGATCAGATTAATACGCCAATTTATCAAGCAAATCATATTTTGTAATTTCAATTATTACAATGAGGTGGCCTATTGGAAACGTCCCTACCTAGCAGTCTGTTGGACGGGAGTTCAATGCCTATTCAAGCTCGATATTTTCTATCAGTGTCTACAACCTCGCCCTCTTTGTGAGCTACAGATAGAGGGGTGGTTTGAGGAAACCTAGAGGTCTTTCTGCTGACCCATCAGCAGCCAATGCCTGGCCCTCCCTGGTCCTAACTTGGGTGGAGAGGGGGCTTGAGTAGTGATCGTATGTACATAAGGTTAGTCTCTAGGGCAATGTCCTGGCCTTTGCCTCTGCTATTCATGAACGACCTTTAAACCTTCGAACAAAGAAAACGAATAATTATTGTTCCCCAATCACGTTTTCCCTGCATATGACCATTATCATAGTGACTGAGTGAAAGCGTTCATTCTTCCGTTTATTAAGGGCAGTGAGAAGCGAAATTGATTACCTTACGATAAAGACAATTTAAGCATACGTCTCCATTATTATTATTACTACTAGCTAAGCTACAACCCTAGTTGGAAAAGTAGGATGCTATTCCAAGGGCTCCATCATGGAAAATAGCCCAGCGATGAACGTTAATAAGGAACAGAGAATAGTGTGCCTTAGTGTACCCTCAAGCAAGAGAACTCGAACCAAAGACAAAGGAAGGCTATGGTGCAGTGGCTACGGCACTACCCAAGACCAGAGAACAATAGTTTGATTTTGGAATATCCTTTTCCTAAAAGCGCTGCTTACTATAGACAGAGAGGCTCTTCTACCATTACCTAGTGGAAAGTAGCCACTGAACAATTACAGTATGGTAATTAACCCCTGAGGTTATCTATGTGTTGTCTGACGTATAAGGAGAATGTATAAAGCATATTGATAACCGCGGGCCATCCGGGTAACTGAGCAGTCACGTGACTTCCCGCACGTGGCGCAGTGAAAACAAACCACACTCTAACGTGGTGCTGCATGAACGGTCGTCTGTTAAAGCTAAATTATTCGCCATTATGCCTTCATCATGTGTTATTTTCAACTGCAAAAATCACAATATGATGCAAGGAAAGATGTTGCATTTTTACAAGTTCCCCAGTCGTAGCAGAAGCCCGGATAGGAGGGATAAGTGGCTTGCAGCATGCCAGCAAATGAATCCAAATGGACACAAATGGTCCCCACTAAAGAGTCGGGTTATTTGTAGTGAACACTTTATCTCAGGTATTTATGAAATTTAACATATTCTAATAGAATTTAACATTCTGGTGGTTGGTGTTCCAACAGTATGTCTATTGGTGTTCATTATGAATTTATATTAAATTGCTAAAATACAGGTAAACCCAACATGACTGAGAAAGAACACCCAGACTACATTACATGCATACTGCCTTTCAAGAAAGACAGCTATGCCGAAGCCAAACGACAACTTGAGAGGTATGAGCGAAATGACAAGAGAAGGCGATTGGTTTATGAGGCCAGCAGTAATACACCTCACACTTGTGTGCTGTAAACAGTTCAAAATAATCATCATTTTTAACTTGCAAGTGTCGCTAGAAGTTAGAACAGTTGTATTTTATATCTTATTACTCACCTGAAGCATTTAACTTTCTATTGTAACGTGTTTTAGCAGCTCCATCCGAAGAATTAATGTAATCGTAAGCCATTGCTCTGGTTTGTTTTCACTTCGCTTGATTCCCGCGCTAGCGGTTACGTCATCGATGACGTCAGCCCGCGGTTATGAATATCAGACTATTCGGTGAATATGTAGGCAAAGAAAAAAACGAGCCGTAACCAGACCGGGATCCAATGTAGGTCTATCTGGCCAATCAAAGTACCCAATAACTCTCTAGCGTTAGTATCTCAACTGGTGGCTGGTTCTTTGGCCAACCGTGTACCTTCTCTTTCTTGAAAATTCAATACATATTTTCTTCTAATTTCAGGATTTCAGAGAAGACTTTTCGAGAACAAGCTATCTTTTTAAACTAAAGAGGAAAAGCTTTCCTGATTAATCGTTATTTTTCTTTTCTGTCACGACCAGAGCCAATGGAAATAATTCAAATATATTTGATAATTTTTCTCTAAAATGAACAGCCAAGGATGGTTGACAAATTTCTTTTTAAAATAATGATTTTTTGGATTGGGAAAGCTGGATTTATTTAAAACCTAAGATACGACACGAATTTTATTTTCCAACGCATTTTTATTTCTGCTTCCTTATTTCTGTTCGATGTATCGCATCTTTACCATAAAATTTATGCGATTTGAGTTTCTTAAAATGAAACATTTGCGGAGATAACTTTGAAAATGAACACATATGAAAGTGATTTACGTATGCTTTAATTAATATTCATTTTTTATTCAAAATTAAGGTTCATTTGTTATATGCAATTACCATCTCATATACCTTCCTATTTTACCTTAGTGATCAATATACGTAATAATTAATCACACAAGATTACACAAAATTATCGAGTAAAAATAATAATAAAAAAAAAGATCACCTCCATTCCGGTCTACTAATCTGCAACAGCCATCTGGGCATGTTTATACAGCCTGCCATTATCGCTTTCCTGTCAAAAATTGGAACGTAATACTCCCCTATTTATATATCATTATTCTTACAAAATTATTTTCATCATCATTATTGGAATTAGTATGTCTATAATGCATGCAAAATAATTCAAATCCAAGAACATTTTTTTTTATACTTTTCAACCCATAATCTTTTTTTCTATTGTTAAAACAGATCTACGCAGTATTTGTATGTACCTTAGTAAGTAGCTCAAAGAATCTAATTAAACGAATATCAACTCTATCGGTAGTTTATGAAACTTTGAGGTAATTTACGAACCTCTCCATTGAGATCAGAAACTAGAAACATTTTAAATAGGTTTGCTTCCTCCGAATCTTCCGTAGTTATTTAAAGTTTTGATGAATATTTTCAGATAATTATAAAATTCTTTTACATGGAATCTGAATCACGGACAAATTCGTACAAGGCATCATGATACATCTTATATATCTATTTATCTATCGATCTATATATCTATCTTTATATATGAATATATTCATATGCATATATATATACATATATATATATATATATATATATATATCTTTACAAATACATACATACATAAGTATACGTATATATGTGTATTACTTTTATAAATTATATATATATATATATATATATATATATATATATATATATATATATATATATCTTGTTTCCCACCGTAATCCCTAAATTAAGGTGTTGGTTGCTTGATACCCCATCTCCAATGCCCTCTATCAAAGGCATCATCTTCCACCAAACATCTCTTCAGATCATCTATCACATTATCTCGCCATGTAATTCTCAGCCTCCCTCTCGGCGGTCTTCCCTCCCCAATAGGTTCCTCCCTCGGTAGGACTAAGAATACTATCACCTTATGTCCTACCTTGCAATATTGCTTTTTAACAAAAGGCTAGACCCACTGCCAATACTTGTGTAACTATTGCCTTACAGTTACAATACTTAGTTAAAAGTTAGGCCCATTGCCAAAAACTGTAGGACATGCTATTGTAAAAAAATCCTCGGCCAAATTATTTACTCTGCACATATATATATATATATATATATATACATATATACAGTATATATATATATATATATATATATGTATATATATACATATATATATATATATATATATATGTGTGTGTGTGTGTGTGTAGTATATATATATATGTATATATAAATTATTGTATATATATATATATATAATATATATATATATATATATATATAGAGTATATATGTGTGCGTGTTTGTATACTTTTTTGTTTTGTTTGTCAGTATTTCTTGCACACAAGTTGTAGGGAAATCCTAAATTAAGCTGTCAGTCATCTTTATTCAATAAAGGGCTTTTTACATTAAAAATCGCAACAGCAACATACAAAAACAAAATTTGCAATATAATATGTTCTCATTAACTCGGTCCGTACTCTCGCCTATATTTAGAATTCAAAATAGCCTGAAAGAATTTACATATTTCAACAAAAGACGTAAGAAAAATGCTGTTTATTCGTCCAGTATTTGATTGAGAGGACTCTTTACCGTAACAGTTTTTTCAGTTCTTTTATAAGAATTCTTAAGAGAGAGAGAGAGAGAGAGAGAGAGAGAGAGAGAGAGAGAGAGCCTTACCTTACTGCCTTATTCTATGTTTGGGTTGTAGAGGATTAACTTTTGTTTTATTTTTATTTTTTGTTTTTTGCCAAATACTGAGAGAGAGAGAGAGAGAGAGAGAGAGAGAGAGAGAGAGAGAGAGAGAGAGTGTGTGTGTATCGATTGTTTGTTGTGAGAAAGACTGTTGGTTTTAATGAGATTTTTTGTATATGTTTTAGTTAGGTTACGACAGTGGTGAATGTCTTGGGTGAATGCTTATTTTAATTTTGACTGCAGCTAGAGGCTGGTGTGAATACTGGATTATATTTATTATTCTTTATTGCCAGCGTGGAAGTGTTCTTTTGTTTTTCTGAGTAAGTACAGTTTTGGTTATATTTCCTTGTCGTGATTGTGAATGATACGAACAGTTTATTATTTATCTTTGATTATAGTGCGATAGTTTAGTTAGCTATGAGTGTTCGTGAGTGTTTTTCTTTTTTATTTTGGCAGGCCGTGATTCCTCCTTTGGAGAGAACTTAGTTTTGATTGTTGCCCAACCGTTGATGACTTGGCCTGAATTACGATCATATTTAGACTGCTCTTGGGATTTGCTTTTTGGATTCAGATAAATGTGGATGACCAGGACTGGATGAACTTTCGATTGCTGTTCTTGATGATGATGATGATGATGATGATGACATCCAGGACCCCAATTAGGGAGGCAGTGGTGGCAAATTGCCACACAGTTTATTGCTAACCACAAAGCTGTGGTTGTGCCGTGAAAGACAGTTCGGCAGTTTGTGAACGACATTGTTGGTGTCAACATATAAAAACATACAAATTTTGGGTCATGGTGTGCGGTGTGAATTTAAGGTTGTTAGGGTGTTTTTTTTTATTTATATGAATGGTGTTAGGTTTTTTTTTTATCAGCTTTGGGTTAAGTTTTAGTTTGTAAGAAATATAGTATTAAGGTCATGTTTTGTTTCAATTTTCCTTCTGTCCAAGAGTCCAGTTTATGATAAAGTAGGGGGAAAGTTTGTGTTGTGGGACAATTGTCTGGTAGATTGATTTAAGGGTGTTGGGGTTGTTTTGCAACATCCCGCCACAGGGTTCCCACAAGTCCCTCAGTGTGAGGCACCTCGTATATCCACCAGAGAGTTGCTAATGCATCTTCCGGTGTATTTTGTATCTTCAAGTCTTGGATGGTCTAGGATGCATCTTATGTATTTATAGAGCTTATTCTCAAACACATCTGTGCTCATTCCTGATATGTTTTTTAAATGAGCTGGCAGCGCATTAAAGAGTCGCTGCATTATTGATGCTGGTGCGTAGTAAATAGATGAAATGTGTGCCTTCCTTAGTTTTCCTGGTATAGTTTTGGGCACTATTAATCTACTTCGGCTTGCTCTTTCTGATATTTTTAGCTCCATGATGTTTTCAGTAATTCAGAGAGAGAGAGAGAGAGAGAGAGAGAGAGAGAGTGAGAGAATGATCATCAGGAGGAATAATTAAAGAAAGAGAACAGGTCATGATGACCAGGGTCATGAGTTACAAAGTGTTGCAAGGATTTTAGATGTTTCAAAGACTCTTAGTCCATTCGGAAAGACTCCATTTGCTCTTGGATAGAGAGAGAGAGAGAGAGAGAGAGAGAGAGAGAGAGAGAGAGAGAGAGAGAGGGGGAGAGAGATGATTATCAGGATGAATAATCAGAGACAGAGAACATGTGATGATGACCAGGGTCATGAGTTACAAAGTGTTGCAAGAATTTTAGGTGTCTCAAAGACTTTTAGTCCATCCGGAAAGACTCCATTTGCTTTTGGGTAGAGAGAGAGAGAGAGAGAGAGAGAGAGAGAGAGAGAGAGAAACAGGCAATGATTGTCAGGCACCTCTCTAAACTATTCTTGTTAAGCGTTCTCTGATAAGGTAGGTGAAGAAAAGTTTAAGGTTTAAGGGTCTCAACCTTTAGATATATATCACAAGTGACCAGATTTTTTCATGGCAAATGGAAAGTTCCTTAGACCACCTTTTCTAAGACTAGGTGATATATAGGGACTCTTAGGGTCGCTCTCACCTTTTTATTTGACTTTCACAAAATTACATTATTTCTTTCTTAATCTGTGGCTTGAATAATTGAATGACTTTAGACTGTTTTCGTTTTGATCTTACTTAACAATTCTCACTGTATATATATATATATATATATATATGCAAGTATATATATATATATATATATATGCATGTATATATATATATATATATATATATGATATAATTACTGTATACATCAAGAACAAGAACAACAACAACAACAAATGCAGCCGTTTCTCGTCCGATGCTGATCGCTCACAGCAAACCAACCCATTATGGGTGGCAAATCTATATCTAAGTATGTAAATATCACCATCCTCATTATCTCTTTCTACGTCTAATGACGAGCTTTTAAATCAATACTTCTTCAGTTATCATCTCCTACTTCAGGCTTCATAATTCTCAGCCATGTAGGCCGGGGTCTTCCAACTCTTCTAACTCCTTGTGGAGTCCAGTTGAAAGTAAGGTGAACTAATCTCTCTTGGGGAGTGCGAAGAGCATGCCCAAACCATCTCCATCTACCCCTCACTATGATCTCATTTACTTATGGCACTCGAGTGATCTCTTTTATTGTTTTATTTCTAATCCTGCCCTGCTATTTAACTCAAAATATTCCTCTGAGGACTTTGTTCTTAAATCTACTAAATTTGTTTTAGAGATTGTTACATTGTCATATCATGAATCATGTCCATACTGTAACACTGATCTCACTAAACTGTTATATAGCCTGATTTTTATATGTAATTTCAGGCGATTTGATTTCCAATTTTACTTAACCGAGCCATTGTCTGATTTGCTTTTTTCTATCTTTCATTAAACTCCAATTCTAAGGACCCTGTATTAGAGATCATAGTTCCTAAATACTTAGATGATTCTACCTCATTAATCCTCTCTCCTTCCAATAATATTTCATCTTCCATAGCATATTCCGTTTTCATCATCTCTGTCTTTCTTCTATTTACATTTAAGTCCAACCTCCTGTAATGTTTCATGCCTTCTGGAAAGCAAGTGTTGCAAATCCTGTGGTGTTCTGTTAATAAGGACAGCATAATCAGCATGCTATAGGTCATCTAATTTCCTATTACCAAATCAGTCCAATCCTTCTCCACCATCTCCAACTGTTCTTTGCATTACAATATCCATGCGGAGGATAAACAGCATAGGTGACAACCCATTCCCTTGGAGTATTCCGCTGTTCACTGGAAATTCGTTTGATAGGATTCCATTTTACACTTGCTATGCTCATGATCACTCTTAATCAACTTTACATATTTTAGAGGAATTTCATATTAACGTAGGACTCTCCATATAATTGGCCGGTGTACACTATCAAAGGCTTTTTCATAGTCTACACACACCATCAAAATTGGGTTTCTATATTCTAAACATTGCTCGTTATATCTAAAAATGAAAATTTGGTCAGTGCAACTTCTACCTTTACTAAATCCTGCTTGTTCATCACTTAGCGTTTCATCAATCTTTCTCTAGTCTCTCTTTAGAATAAGCATACTATATATTTTCATGAAAACTGACGTAAGTGTCACGTCTACTTTTTTTAGAAATTTTCACCATAACTCCTAACTCCCATTCCCCTGGTTTTATCTCTCCATGCCACATTCTACAAAATAATCTTGAAAGTATTCTAGGGGTCACTTGATTTTCAGCCAGTATCATCTCAGCAGTTATTCCAGCGTAACCAGAGACTTTCTATCGCCTGAGTTTTTAACGATAGCTTCGACTTCAAACACACTGAATTTTTCATGGTCACATCAAGGTCTTCATCAGCTTTAGATATAGCAATCATATTAGTCCCTTCATATCTCTTATTCATGACCTCACTAAAGTGTTCCATCCAACGTTGCCTTTCTTCATCTTCCCACGTATCATTTGATATCCACTGCTTTTCCTTGTAATTGCATGTCCCAAAACTTCACTATCAATTGACTGATATATGTTTCTAATATCACACCATTCTTCATTAACTGTCTACTCTTCGTCTCTAAAAGTATACAAGACTGTAAATCAATTCCTGCATTCAATTGCAAGGGTTTCTCTGTGTTCATCTTCTAAAAGCTTGTTCATTCCTGGGTATTCTATTTACATTTCTGCTGGGTGTTTTCAGTTTTAATTTCTGTGTCAATGGGGAGTTGGTAATCACTACCAATATCTTCGGCGTCAATGACCTTAGATGTCAGGATGCCAGAAAACTTTCAATCAATCAATCAACTACCAATATCTGCTCCTCCATAGCCTTTTACATTTCTCAGAGTCCTAATCATTTGTTGGTGAATAGCAAACTATAAAACTTATATTGCGCTGCCTTGATTGAAACTTTACAAATAGCAATTTATTATTTACAGTTCTCCAATCAGTAATATATATGTGAATATATGAAAATATATTCATGTATATACTACATACATACTTATATATACATGTACATGAATAAACGCATAAATATTTACTTTAAATATATATACACACACACATATATATATATATGTATATATATATATATATATATATACATATATATATATAATATATATATGAACTATACACATATAGATATAGAAATATATATATATATATATATATATACTTACATATATATATATATATATATATGTATATATATATATATATATATATGTATATATATATATATATATATATACACGTATATATAGGTATTATACACACACAAACACACATATATATATACATACTTCTCCTTCCGGTTTTTGAACAAATATTTAGGGTTGATATGATAGCCACACCTTTTTTACAACCACCAACAATGTTACACTTTTGCAACTGCATGGACTAGCGAACAGTGATCATGACCAATCCCCACACTAATCAAACTTGAGCAAGAAAGAATTACAAATTAGTTTATTAATGAAATATGCTCTTTAAGGTATGCATACTTAAACCCTTCACTTAGCAACACCTGCTCGCCTGACCCTCTTGTCCCTTCCTGATCTTCAAAATAATATTGAGAAACAGTAAGTGAGTCGATTACTCAAAATGAGATTGGTAATGGGGACCAATTACTCGAAACTTTCATCAGCTGGAGATTAGCATATGAGGTTATATTTAACATATATATATATATATATATATATACAGCATATATATATATATATATATACATATATATATTTATATATATATATATATATATATTTATATATATATACATATGTATATATATATATATATATATATGTATATATATATATATATATATAGATATATATATATATATATATATACATATATATATATATATATGTATATATATATATATATATATACAGTATATGTATATATATATATATATAATATACATATATACACATATATCTATTTATCTATCTATCTATCTATCTATCTATCTATATATATATATATATTTATATATATATGTATATATATATATATATATATATAGATAGATAAATATAATATATATATATATATTATCGGTACATATATATACATACAGATATATACATATATATATATATATATATATACATATATATATTATATATATATACGAGAGAGAGAGAGAGAGAGAGAGAGAGAGAGAGAGAGATCTACTCAATTTTTTTTCATAATTACTCAACGATCAAGTAAAAAATATATACTGTATATCTCCGAAGCGAAGGGCTCTTTCCTTTAGACTACTAGACTAGGAGAGAGAGAGAGAGAGAGAGAGAGAGAGAGAGAGAGAGAGAGGGCTCTCCCACGAGTTTGATTTATTATTAGTTGATGATATTCCTTTTGAAGGAGCACTTGTCATTCGCGTGTGTCAGGTTATTATTACTTGTTATTCCCTTGACTTATGTACCGCCAACTAGCTACAAAGGTCGACTAAACTAAGGT
>NC_090734.1:131921730-132007415 GCF_036898095.1 Palaemon carinicauda
TTTGCTCTGGGCATGCAGTCTGCTGCGCCTGCCTTCACCAAGCTTGTTCTCGCCAGATCATCTAAGAGAGCTTTGAGGGTTATGGGAGAGTGGTTGCATTCCAAGAAGCAACTGGGAAAGACTTCTTTCGTCTTTCCGCCTACCAAGCTTGCTTCTAAGTCGAGCGTCTGGTATGCCACGGGAGAGGAACCCGGCTTGGGAGTTCCTGCCTCTGCCCAGGGCGACTTCTCAAGTCTGGTTGACTCTCCCCGCAGGTTGGCTATGAGACGTTCGAAGATCTGCTGGTCCTTTTCCGATTTAGATCATCTGTTGAAGGGAGTCTTTCGTGCCTTCGAGATATTCAACTTCCTCGATTGGTGTTTGGGAGCCTTAAGCAGGATGACTTCCCCTTCAGATAAGGACTCGGCCATGCTGATCATGTCTAGCATGGACAAAGCAATTCGGGATGGGTCTGGTGAACTTGCGGCTTCGTATGTGTCAGGATTCCTTAAGAAGAGAGAACATCTTTGCTCCTTCTTATCGGCTGGTATCACTCCTTGCCAGAAGTTAGAGTTGTTGTTTGCTCCTCTCTCCAAGTGTCTGTTTCCGGAGGAGCTGATTAAGGGGATGGCTGCCTCGCTTATCCAGAAGGATACTCATGATCTTATGGCATCTTCTGCACGTAAGGCTAAAACCTTACCTTCCGTGCCTAGACCCTTCCGCCCTGCAGCAGTTGACACACCTGCATCTAGGTTCATCCCGCCCTTTCGTGGCAGAGCCTCCAGCAGAGGAGGTACCCGTGCAGACAGTCACCGTGGCAAGTCCAAGAAGGGTTCCAAGTCCGCAAAAGGCAAGTTCTGACTGCCTTCCTCTCCAGACAGCAGTAGGAGCCAGACTCAAGACCTTCTGGCAAGCTTGGGAGAGCAGAGGTGCAGACGCTCAGTCTGTGAAGTGGCTAAGGGAGGGATACAGAATTCCGTTCTGCCGCAGTCCCCCTCTAGCTACGTCTCCCATCAACCTCTCTCCCAACTACAAGGAGAAGGACAAGAGGCTAGCGTTGCAACAAGAGGTATCGCTCTTGCTACAAAAGGAAGCGGTGGTCATAGTCCGGGATCATCAATCCCCGGGCTTTTACAACCGTCTCTTCCTGGTAGCCAAGAAGACAGGAGGTTGGAGACCGGTGCTGGACGTCAGTGCTCTCAATGCTTTTGTCACCAAGCAGACGTTCACGATGGAGACGACGAAGTCGGTCCTAGCAGCGGTCAGGCAGGAGGACTGGATGGTCTCGTTACACCTGAAAGACGCGTACTTTCACGTCCCCATCCATCCAGACTCCCAACCTTTCCTAAGGTTCGTCTTTGGAAAGGTTGTGTACCAGTTCCAAGCCCTGCGCTTTGGCCTAAGCATGGCACCTCTTGTGTTTACCAGACTGATGAGGAATATTGCGAAATTCCTTCACTTGGCAGACATCAGAGCCTCCCTCTATTTAGACGACTGGCTTTTAAGAGCTCCAACAAGTCGTCGCTGTCTGGAGAATCTCAGATGGACTATGGATCTGACCAAGGAACTGGGCCTCCTGGTCAATATAGAGAAGTCCCAGCTCGTCCCATCCCAGACCATTGTCTACCTGGGTATGGAGATTCAGAGTCGAGCTTTTCGGGCTTTTCCGTCGGCCCCAAGGATCAATCAAGCCCTAGAATGCATCCAGAGCATGCTGAGAAGGAACCGATACTCAGTCAGGCAGTGGATGAGTCTAACAGGGACACTTTCATCGCTGGCCCTGTTCATCGAGTTAGGGAGACTCCACCTCCGCCCCCTTCAGTATCATCTAGCTGGTCACTGGATAAAGGACATGACGCTAGAGACGGTCTCAGTTCCTGTTTCCGAAGAGATGAGGTCTACTCTAACGTGGTGGAAGAACAGCATTCTTCTCAAGGAAGGTCTACCATTGGCTGTTCAGACCCCCGACCACCGTCTCTTCTCGGACGCATCGGACACGGGCTGGGGTGCGACACTGGACGGACAGGAATGCTCGGGCACATGGAATCAGGAGCAAAGGACACTTCACATCAATTGCAAGGAGTTGTTGGCGGTTCATCTGGCCTTGATAAACTTCAAGTCCCTCCAGCTAAACAAGGTGGTGGAGGTGAACTCCGACAACACCACAGCCTTGGCTTACATCTCCAAGCAGGGAGGGACTCATTCGAGGAAGTTGTTCGAGATCGCAAGGGACCTCCTCATTTGGTCAAAAGATCGAAAGCTTACGCTGGTAACGAGGTTCATTCAGGGCGATATGAATGTCATGGCAGATCGCCTCAGCCGGAAGGGTCAGGTCATCCCCACAGAGTGGACCCTTCACAAGAATGTTTGCAGCAGACTATGGGCCCTGTGGGGTCAGCCAACCATAGATCTATTCGCTACCTCGATGACCAAGAGGCTCCCGATGTATTGTTCTCCGATTCCAGACCCAGCAGCAGTTCACGTGGATGCCTTTCTGCTGGATTGGTCCCATCTCGACCTGTATGCGTTCCCGCCGTTCAAGATTGTCAACAGGGTACTTCAGAAGTTCGCCTCTCACAAAGGGACACGGCTGACGTTGGTTGCTCCCCTCTGGCCCGCGAGAGAATGGTTCACCGAGGTACTGCAATGGCTAGTCGACGTTCCCAGGACTCTTCCTCTAAGAGTGGACCTTCTGCGTCAACCTCACGTAAAGAAGGTACACCCAAACCTCCACGCTCTTCGTCTGACTGCCTTCAGACTATCGAAAGACTCTCAAGAGCTAGAGGCTTTTCGAAGGAGGCAGCCAGAGCGATTGCCAGAGCAAGGAGGACATCCACTCTCAGAGTCTATCAGTCTAAATGGGAAGTCTTCCGAAGCTGGTGCAAGGCCAATGCAGTTTCCTCAACCAGTACCACTGTAACCCAGATTGCTGACTTCCTGTTACATCTAAGGAACGTAAGATCCCTATCAGCTCCTACGATCAAGGGATACAGAAGTATGTTGGCAGCGGTATTCCGCCACAGAGGCTTGGATCTTTCCACCAACAAAGATCTACAGGACCTCCTTAGGTCTTTTGAGACCTCAAAGGAACGTCGGTTGTCCACTCCAGGCTGGAATCTAGACGTGGTTTTAAGGTTCTTAATGTCATCAAGATTTGAACCGCTCCAATCAGCCTCTTTTAAGGACCTCACATTAAAAACTCTTTTCCTCGTGTGCTTAGCAACAGCTAAAAGAGTAAGTGAGATCCACGCCTTCAGCAGGAACATAGGCTTCACATCTGAAACGGCTACATGTTCCTTGCAGCTCGGTTTTTTGGCTAAAAACGAGCTTCCTTCCCGTCCTTGGCCTAAGTCGTTCGAGATCCCAAGCCTGTCCAACTTGGTGGGGAACGAACTAGAGAGAGTACTTTGACCAGTTAGAGCTCTTAGGTACTATTTAAGAAGGTCAAAGCCATTACGAGGACAATCAGAAGCTTTATGGTGTGCTATCAAGAAGCCTTCTCTACCGATGTCTAAGAACGCAGTTTCTTACTACATCAGGCTTCTGATTAGAGAAGCACATTCTCATCTGAAGGAAGAAGACCTTGCTTTGCTGAAGGTAAGGACACATGAAGTGAGAGCTGTTGCTACTTCAGTGGCCTTCAAACAGAACCGTTCTCTGCAGAGTGTTATGGATGCAACCTATTGGAGAAGCAAGTCAGTGTTCGCATCATTCTATCTCAAAGATGTCCAGTCTCTTTACGAGAACTGCTACACCCTGGGACCATTCGTAGCAGCGAGTGCAGTAGTAGGTGAGGGCTCAGCCACTACATTCCCATAATCCCATAACCTTTTTAACCTTTCTCTTGAATACTTTTTATTGTTGTTCTTTTGGTTGTACAGTCGGCTAAGAAGCCTTCCGCATCCTGGTTGATTTGGCGGGTGGTCAAATTCTTTCTTGAGAAGCGCCTAGGTTAGAGGTTGTGATGAAGTCCTTTAGTATGGGTTGCAGCCCTTTATACTTCAGCACCTAGGAGTCGTTCAGCATCCTAAGAGGACCGCTAGGCTCAGTAAGGAAGACGTACTTAAAAAAGGCAGAGTAATAGTTCAAGTCGACTTCCTTACCAGGTACTTATTTATTTTATGTTTGTTATTTTGAATAACTGATAAAATGAGATACGGGATACTTAGCTTCTTTGTTAACATGTATGCTGGTCTCCACCCACCACCCTGGGTGTGAATCAGCTACATGATCATCGGGTAAGATTAATATTGAAAAATGTTATTTTCATTAGTAAAATAAATTTTTGAATATACTTACCCGATGATCATGAATTAAAGAACCCGCCCTTCCTCCCCATAGAGAACCAGTGGACCGAGGAGAAAATTGAGTTCTTGTTGACAAGAAGTACTTGAGTACCTGCTCACAGATGGCGCTGTTGTGTACACCCCCACCTGGATAGCGATCGCTGGCGTATCCCGACCGTAGATTTCTGTCGGGCAACGGAGTTGACAGCTACATGATCATCGGGTAAGTATATTCAAAAATTTATTTTACTAATGAAAATAAAATTTTTATTAAATATCAACTTGGGTAGGCCTGACTTACCCCCCCATGCCTACGATTTCCAAAGGCAAAAGTCGGCAAATAGTCCTGATTCATATGAAATAAATAAATGTCATTCTACTAATGTTCTTAAGTTGAGGACCTTCGTATAGTACTTGTTCCTTTTGGGTGGCTTATATGTTGTCGTCTCATTCCTTGTGTGAACGACAACATGAGCCTAAGGAAGGTTTTCTTTGGATATTGCTGGTGCTCCTTTGGCAGATGAATTCTTCCGCCCCTGAGTTTGAAGGGGAAGGTTGTTGCCCTTTCCCTTCCCTTCAGTGTCTGCCGTTCCTGGAAGGTGCTAAGGACGCGTCACCTGGCTGTCGTGTTCTCTGCCCTACGAGAGCGCCATCATCTGCCCACTCTGGAGAAGATTTACTTAAAGTTCTCCTTTCTCCCCTAGCTTATCTTCACTGAGATAGAGGACATTATCTGAGGTCTGGGATGTCCGATCAATAGCAGTTACAAATGCATAACTTCTACCATTTTCCTCCCTGTGGGAGAGACATTGAAGGCTCCAGGAACCTCCCTTCTTGTGCGAGTGCCAAGAGTTATCCTTTTGTGGGAAGAAACATTGGCGCACACAACCCTAGGAAGTGTCTGCTTCTCGGTAGAGGAATTTTCACCCCATTTACCAGAGCGCAGTCTAGTGCACGGAGGAGTGACTTCTGAGAACTGTCCCATTGCAGGAAGAAACATTGGTTCTTGCAATTCTCGTACAGACTGATTATACGTACTGGCGGTAGGAAAAGAAGGGTGCCGCCCTATTCTTCCCCTTTCGTGGAAAATCTCTCTCTCTCTCTTTCACATTAGAGAGAGAGAAACGGTATGTACCAAAGCATTTTGGTATATATACGCTGCTACTGATGCTTCCCTTCGCTTGTTGTAGAGTTCTAGAGATGACAACTTATTCTTTGGATGTGTTGCTGGCTGCTGTGTTCCAGAGATGACAACCTAATCTTCGAATGTAACACCTGCCGAGGAAGAAGTCACCGAACCACGCATGGCCAACCAATCTAACTCTCTGGAGTATCAGCCTGGTTCCTCTGCATGGTTTCGTGGGAGGAAGAGTGCTGTACCAAAACCCTTCCCTCAGAAAGGTGTCGAGGTTCAAAGTACTAGGACTCACGCTCCCTACTTCCAGTGCCAAATCTCGTAAGAGACAACACAAGCACTGTTGGTTTGCAATTGTCTTTCTATGTCGAGTGTAGAATGTGACCTCCCATTAAAGGGGTCCATATTCTTTGAGGAGGAGGGAAGGCTAAGCCTTCTCCTGCATTATTCTAGTCAACACCCATGACAATGCCAAAGAGACTGTGATAACTGGACTGATATATTAACCCTTTTACCCCCAAAGGACGTACTTTTACGTTTCACAAAACTTATCCCTTTACCCCCATGGGCATACCGGTACGTCCTCGCAAAAAAACTGCTATTTACATTTTTTTTTTTTTTGCATATTTTTGATAATTTTTTTTGAGAAACTTCAGGCATTTTCCAAGAGAATGAGACCAACCTGACCTCTCTATGACAAAAATTAAGGCTGTTAGAGCAATTTAAAAAAAATATACAGCAAAATGTGCTTGAAAAAAAAAATCCCTGGGGGTTATTGGTTGGAAAGTTCCAAATAGCCTGGGGGTAAAAAGGTTAAGAGGAAAATTTCATAATTATTTTATGAATTTAGACTCAAAAAGGAAATTTTTATGAATTTAGACTCAAAAAGGAAATTTTTCCTAAAATGAACATTTTTTTTTCTAGTTGAGGGTTCAGTGACTAGTTTTAGAAGGTGGATAGTAGGTATAGGTTTGCAGTCCCACTATGAGACTCGAGTGATTAGAAATTTACTTGGGATTCTGATTGGCTACCTTTTAAACTATTTAAACTAGTCTCCCACCTCGTGGCTAGTACAGTGGTAACGTGTTTGCCTAGCATTCGCGTGGCAGCAGATCGATCCCCGCTTGGGACCATGAGTTTAAGCTGTTTACTGTGGAGGCCACTGTTGTGGTAGGGCACCACAGTGGGGGGGTTGGGCTTACCCAGCTGACGTTCTAGTGAGCATCTATTCTGATGGAACTGGAACTGTAACCAAACTGCTTTAACACCTTTAAATCAGCAATATGAATATCGCTGGAGGTTCACAAAAATGAACAAAATTTTAGTGATAAAATTTGTTATCATTATACTTGCTTGATCATTTATGTGACCTCTCTCCTCCCCTGTGGTCAGTGACATCAGGAGGCAAATGATAAAGTTTTCGACTTTGAAAGCTGAAAAGTAGGTAATGTCATATCATTGACTAGTTAGTTGCCATGAACTACCAGATGCAATTCCGAGAGGGGGGAAGCATTTTTGCAATGAGGCAGAACGGGTAATTTTTATTTTGGGTTAGATGTCAACACGGCTTCGTGTACAAGCAATATGAACGTCAGGCGAGTATGGAAATAATGAATTTTCTCAATAAAATTTGGTTTTCTACATAATAAAAGATTCAAAAATAAGTTTTATTTACATTTAATTTGTACTCTGTTGTACTAATTAAAAACTTTTTTTATGAGCTGCACTCGCAGGTGAATATGTTCTCAATATGAGTGTACAGTATTGTAATAGAATAATAATCCTATACCTTTGATACTTTTTAGTACACTATTCTACAGCTGAATATGTGTACTGTACAGTATTTTCTTATTATCTAGACATGCAGAGCAGCAAGAACACGCAATTTTTTTTTTTAACTAACTGGAGAATAATTGTGTCTTTCAGATTGTTGAAGACAACTAACAAGACCTTCAGAGAAAGCTTGTGGCAGCATGAATGTGGCAGAGCCGTTATGCAAGCCGCCGGATGGGATATAGTCGGAGAGACTGTCCAGCTGCCGCCACACATCAATTTACAACTCCCTCTTGAAGTGTTGCTTGCTAATAGGTATAAAGGAATTTATTCTTTATTTTTTAGATAAATATGTTTTCCTAATTAGTGTGGTATGAAGCCTTCTTTAAGGAAAGCTATTACATAAATACAAAATTAGAGTACTATAGTTATTTCCTATAATGCTATATACAGTAATACAGTAAACGAACCTCTTATTTTGAACTGCTAGGACTGTAGGGTTGGTGGATAATTGATCATTTCTCTAGATTATCATAGATAAAAAAAAATCCTTAAAACTCATTAGAACTATAGAAATCTATACAGTATATATATATATATATATATATTTCTGGGCTCAACCTGTGCCGGCCAGTGAAATACTCCTTAAGTACCATTTCTAAGGTAAATAACTGGGAAGAGCTTCTCCAACGGGAGCGCTTATTACGCTTAGGAGAACTCTCTTGTGACGAAGAGTGAGAATGTATCGTAGCGCTCTTTTTCTTGAAGCGCCTAGATGATCCCTCGTGAGAGGAAGTCGATCGCGAAGCAGAACGACGACGCGAGGAAGCGCTCTTTTTATGTTTGTGACGAGAGCGCTTGCAGTCTCTCGGCGAGACATTTCGTGAAGAGATAGAAGGCGAGGAAGAGCGAGAACGATGATGTCTCTTCCTACGTCGCCTGTCTCTCCAACGAGAACATCTGGGCGAAGGAGAGCGAGCTCTCCTTTTCCTCTTCTCTCTCTCCCTCTTAGCCTCCGAGGAGGGTGAGGACGATGAGGAGGAGGGGGAGGTACTGCGATGTTTGCGCTTGTGACGTTGTAGTTTCGTAGAAGCGCAAGCGAGGTGCGAAGTAGGCGCCACCAGAGCTGAAGTTACTATATCTGCTGAAACTTCTGCGGGCGCCGACTGAGGTGATGGTAGCGATCTTTTCCCTAGCAGCCTCAAACCAATGGCACCTATCAGCTGTCCATCTGGCTGGAGTTCGGAACGTTGTGGCAGACGCACTCTCAAGGATGACCCCATTGGAGTCGGAATGGTCACTAGATCGAAAATCGTTTCAGTGGATCCTCTCCCAGGTCCCGGACCTCCAGGTAGATCTCTTCGCGACGAAGTCCAACCACAAACTAAAATGTTATCTGGACCCTCGGGCTTACGCCACAGATGCCATGTCTCAGAACTGGAACACCTGGGAAAGGATTTATCTTTTCCCACCGGTGAACCTATTGATGAAGGTGCTGGACAAACTTCGAACCTTCAAAGGTCAAGTAGCCCTGGTGGCCCCCAATTGGCTGAAGAGCAATTGGTTTCCTCTTTTACTGGAGCTGAGTCTCTGCCCTCGCCAGATTCCCAACCCGACTTTGACTCAAATAGTACAAACGCGCACTGTGTTCGCTTCCTCAAACATTCAGAACACCCTAACTTTATGGACTTCATGAAGTTTGCGGCCCAAAAAGGGGCTAACATAGATCCCCAGAATACTTTATTCTTAGAATCAGATAAGAGAGACTCCACTCTTCGTCAATATGACTCAGCAGTAAAAAAACTAGCAAAGTTTTTGATGGATTCTAACGTTGTCTGTATGACATTAAACCTAACGGTTACCTTTTTCAGAACCTTGTTTGAGTCAGGTTTGGCAGCTAACACTATTACTACCATCAAGTCTGCCTTGAAGAAAATTTTCCTGGTCGGGTTTAATGTAGATCTAACAGACTCATTGCTAGTTTCAATTCCAAGAGCCGGTGCCAGACTGAAACCATCCATTCGTCCTAGCTCGGTTTCCTGGTTTCTCAATGATGTCCTTAAACTGGCGTCAGAAACCATCAACGACTCATGTAAGTATATACCTCTACTCAGAAATACTCTTTCTTATGAGTTTAGCATTCGGCGCTAGAATTTCGGAATTAGCTGACTTGTCAAGAGATCCAGGCCACATTGAGTTCCTTCCATCAGGAGAAGTTCTCCTCTCCCCAGACAAAGTCTTCTTGGCCAAAAATGAAGACCCTCAGAACAGATGGTCCTCCTGGAAAATTATCCCGCTCCCTCAGGATCCTTCCCTGTGTCCTGTTACCACTCTAAAGTCCTTTCTATCGAGGACTTCCTATAAGACCTCAGGGCCCTTGTTTGTTAGAGAGCAGGGAGGGACTATAACTTTAAAAGGGATCAGGCAACAGATTTTGTATTTTATCAAACAGGCTAATCCTGAGTCTTTCCCTCACGTCCATGACATACGGGCGGTAGCAACCTCAATAAATTTTTTCCATCACATGAACTTTGCAGATCTTACTAAATATACCGGATGGAAATCCCCGTCAGTGTTCAGGCGGCACTATCTTAAACATCTAGAGGCCCTTAAACTCGCTACCGTAGCCGCAGAGAGCGTGGTATCCCCCGAACAAATTAATTCCTAATTAATTCCTAATTTTAAATATTTAACTTAGCCGGTGAATATATAATAGCTGCAACTCTGTTGCTCGACTGACACATACATAAAAACTCGCCAGCGATCGCTATACAGGTTGCGGGTGTGCCCACCAGCGCCAACTGTCGGCCAGATACCACTCTCGATGTAAACAAAACCTCAATTTCTTCTCTGTCGACGTGACGACAAGACGTACTTTACTCGCTGTTGAACCTGGAGTTTTTCCCATCATATTTGGTGAAGTACTTTAATTTGGTTTGAGCTTTCGCAGTACAGGTGTTTTTCTTCAAATAAATCCTTGAACTCTTTTTTGAATCGGATTAATTGTTGATGACTTAGATCGTTTTTTGGAATTTCCCTTGACTAATTCAAAATGGCTGACCCTTCTCAAGTTCCCAAGTTCAGAAAATATAATGCTAGGGACTGTCATAGGCATCTTCCAAAGGCTTCTCTCGACCCTCACACTGTTTGTTCCAATTGTCGGGGTAAAACCTGTCAATTGGAAGATCGGTGTGAGGAATGCGTGGGCCTTTCGGAATTCGATTTTATCGAATTTGATAAATATACACGCAGACTAGAGAGAGATAGGGTAAGGAGAAGTTCTTCTAGGTCGGTAGATTTTTCCTCTCCACATGCCCCTCAACCTATTCCTTCCCCTGTAGTGGTTGTTCCTAACCCCCCTCCTAGCACTCAGGAACCGTCGATGGCAGACATGATGCGTGCTATTCATGCCTGGGGGGAGAGAGTTGAGTCTTTAGCAAGTGACCGAAATCAACTCATGGCGGACGTAAAGGAACTCAAGTGCCAAAGTGCCACGAAGGATAGTGTCAAAGTGCCTAGTGTTACGCAAAATGTTGTGAACAGTGTTGCGCTCGAGGGTTCGTCTGTTCGTGCCTGTCGTCCTCCTAGTCCGGGACCTCTTGCAAGCTCCCAAGCCCAGGGGAGAAGCAATGTCGTACGACTCATGGGTTCGAGAGGCCTTGATCAGCGATCAGACGTTCCCTCTAAGGTATCAGGCGTATCTCTCCAAGATCGCCCCTACCTAAGTAAGACGAGAGAGCCCATTTTTACCTCGTCGTCCGAAGGTGTTTCACGTAAGAAACCTTGGACCAAGGTCTCTAGACCTTTAAAGCGTAAGTCGGTCCCTTCAGGACAAGTCCAACGTCCCGGATGTAGCCACTGGGACAGTTCGGACCCGTTGCCGTCATCTGATGACTGTTCGCCGCCTAAGAGAGGCAAAGTTGTGCCGTCTCATTCGTTAACCCCGTCTGTTACCGCACCTGCTTCCGTAGACCCTAAATGGGTGTTACTGCAAGACATGCAGTCCAAGCTTGCGTCCTTGATGGAGGACTACAACGCTGAGAAGGTTTCCGTTGAACCTACGAGCCTTCAGCCATCCAAGCGTTCTGTTGTGCGTCCTGTTGACGTGGATGTAGCTTTCTCGCGTCAACCAGTTGGGGTGGTACCTCCACCGATGCGACCCAGTGTGGATTTCCAGCCGCACGTTGACGTTAGGCAACGCACTGATGCGTTTGGTGACGTTCAGGACGTTCATCAACCATCAGAGTTGACTTGTTTTGACGCGGTGCGTCAACCTCCGCAACCCGGTATGGCGTTGACTGCACAACCCAGACGGTCTAAACAGTCTCGGGTGGACGCTGTGCGTCCTCGCTCACCTGTTATTGTTGACAGTTCCCAGACTGTTCAGCAGTTCCAGGACGCTGCGTCCGGCTCCGTCACGTATGCACCTGTGCGACCGGACTCTGCGAGTCAAATGTTGCCTACTCCGTTGCCGTTTTCTCATCAGTTATCGGATGAGGAACAGTCAGATGAGGACGTTGCTGAACCACAGCATGAGGATCAACCTTCAGAACTAGATGAGCCTAAAGCAGTTCAACCATCCTTGGACTTTAGAAAAGTCATGGCTGTTTTTAAAGAGTTGTTCCCTGACCACTTTATTTCTGTGGCTCCTCGTTCGCCGCCGTCAGAGTTTGTCTTAGGCGTTCCTGCTACCATGCCTGCCTTTACTAAACTCGTTCTCTCTCGCTCATCCAAGAGATCTTTACGGATGTTAGGCGATTGGTTAGAGACCAAGAGGAGTTTAGGGAAGACAGCATTTGCCTTCCCCCCATCTAAACTCTCATCTAGATCGAGCGTCTGGTATGCCACGGGAGAAGTTCTCGGCTTGGGAGTTCCTGCCTCTGCCCAGGGCGACTTCTCAAGTCTTGTAGACTCTCCCCGCCGCCTTGCCATGAGACGCTCGAAGATTTGTTGGTCACCCTCGGACCTGGACCACCTTCTTAAAGGCATTTTTAGGGCGTTTGAAGTCTTTAACTTCCTGGACTGGTGTCTAGGAGCCCTGAGTAGGAAAATCTCTTCTGCCGATAGGGATGTTTCCTTACTCATTATGTCCTGCATGGACAAGGCCGTCCGTGATGGGTCCAACGAGCTTGCCGCTTCATTCACGTCCGGAGTCCTTAAGAAACGAGAGTCTCTGTGCTCGTTTCTGTCAGCAGGAGTGACGCCATGCCAAAGATCTGAGCTACTCTTTGCGCCCTTGTCTAAGTGCTTGTTTCCTGAAGTCTTGGTTAAGGAAATTGCCTTGTCTTTAGTGCAGAAGGACACCCACGATCTAGTTGCGTCCTTGGCTCGCAAAGCTCCCCCTTTGCCTGCCTTGTCTGCCAGACCTAGGATGGACACTCCTGCGTCCAGGTTTATCCCGCCCTTTCGTGGCAGAGCCTCCAGCAGGGGAGGTGCTCGTGCCGAAGGGAAGAGAGGGAAGAGGAAAGGATCCAAGTCCTCTAAGGGCAGAGTCTGACTGCCCGCAACTTCAGACAGCAGTAGGTGCCAGACTCAAGAACTTCTGGCAAGCCTGGGAGAAGAGAGGCGCAGATCAACAATCTGTGAGGTTGCTCAGAGAGGGGTACAAAATCCCTTTTGTACGCAGACCTCCTCTAGCGACATCCCCCATCGATCTCTCTCCCAGGTACCGAGAGGAAGAAAAGAGACGAGCCCTGAAACTGGAAGTGTCTCTTTTGCTAGAGAAGGGAGCGGTGGTCAAAGTCTCGGACCTTCAATCACCGGGGTTTTACAACCGTCTCTTCCTAGTATCAAAGAAGACAGGAGGTTGGAGACCGGTGCTAGACGTCAGTGCTCTGAATGTCTTTGTCACAAGGACGAAGTTTACCATGGAGACCACAAAGTCAGTCCTAGCAGCAGTCAGAAAGGAAGACTGGATGGTCTCTCTAGACCTAAGGGACGCCTACTTCCACATCCCCATTCACTCAGACTCCCAACCTTTTCTGAGATTCGTCTTCGACGATGTGGTGTACCAGTTTCAGGCCCTGTGCTTTGGCCTAAGCACAGCTCCTCTCGTGTTTACGAGGCTTATGAGGAATGTGGCAAAATTCCTCCACTTATCGGACATCCGAGCCTCCCTTTATTTGGACGACTGGCTTCTCAGAGCCTCTTCCAGTCATCGCTGTCTGAAGGATCTCAATTGGACTCTAGATCTGACCAAGGAATTGGGACTCCTAGTCAACTTGGAAAAGTCACAGCTGGTCCCATCCCAAACTATTCTGTATTTAGGGATGGAGATTCACAGTCAAGTTTTTCGGGCTTTTCCGTCGGCCCCCAGAATAGATCAAGCCCTGCTCTCCATCCAGAAGATGCTGAAGAAAGAACGCTGCTCAGTCAGACTGTGGATGAGTCTGGTAGGAACGCTGTCATCCCTGGAGCAATTTGTCTCACTAGGAAGGCTACACCTCCGTCCTCTTCAATTCCATCTGGCTTTTCACTGGAAAAAGGACAAGACGCTAGAGGCGGTCTCGATCCCGATTTCCGAAAAGATAAAGTCTTGTCTGACTTGGTGGAAGGACAATATCAGCCTACGAGAGGGTCTTCCCCTGGCAGTTCAGATACCCAACCACGTTCTCTTCTCGGACGCATCGGACTCGGGCTGGGGCGCGACGCTGGACGGTCGGGAATGCTCAGGTCTGTGGAACTCGAGTCAGAGGAGCATGCATATCAACAGCAAGGAGCTTTTGGCGGTTCATCTGGCCTTGATAAGCTTCGAGAATCTCCTTCGAGGCAAGGTGGTGGAGGTCAACTCGGACAACACCACGGCCTTGGCGTACATTTCCAAACAGGGAGGTACCCACTCACTGACTTTGTACGAGATCGCAAGGGACCTGCTCATCTGGTCAAAAGATCGAGGCATCTCCCTAGTAACGAGGTTCATCCAGGGTGACTTGAACGTCCTAGCAGATTGTCTCAGTCGGAAAGGTCAAGTAATTCCAACCGAATGGACCCTCCACAAGGATGTGTGCAAGAGACTTTGGGCGACTTGGGGTCAACCCACCATAGATCTCTTTGCAACCTCGCTGACCAAGAGGCTTCCAATCTATTGCTCTCCAGTCCCGGACCCAGCAGCAATACATATAGATGCCTTCCTCCTAGATTGGTCACATCTAGACCTTTACGCATTCCCACCATTCAAGATTGTCAACAAGGTACTGCAGAAATTCGCCTCTCACGAAGGGACAAGGTTGACGTTAGTTGCTCCCCTCTGGCCCGCGAGAGAATGGTTCACCGAGGTACTTCGATGGCTAGTAGACGTTCCCAGAAGTCTTCCTCTAAGAGTAGACCTTCTAAGTCAGCCACACGTAAAGAAGGTACACCAAAGCCTTCACGCTCTTCGTCTGACTGCCTTCAGACTATCGAAAGACTCTCGAGAGCTAGAGGCTTTTCGAAGGAGGCAGCCAGAGCAAGGAGAGCGTCTACCATTAGAGTCTACCAATCGAAGTGGGAAGTCTTCCGAGACTGGTGCAAGTCAGTTTCCGTAACCTCGACCAGTACCTCTGTAGCCCAAATAGCTGATTTTCTCTTATACCTGAGAAAAGTACGATCCCTTTCAGCTCCTACTATCAAGGGCTACAGAAGCATGTTGGCCTCGGTCTTCCGGCATAGAGGCTTAGATCTTTCCAACAATAAAGATCTGCAAGACCTCCCTAAGTCTTTTGAGACCTCTAAGGAGCGTCGTTTGGCTACACCTGGGTGGAATTTAGACGTGGTCCTAAGATTCCTCATGTCAGACAGGTTGGAGCCGTTACATTCAGCCTCCCTGAAAGATCTCACTCTTAAGACTCTTTTCCTGGTATGCTTAGCCTCGGCTAAAAGAGTCAGTGAGCTTCATGCCTTCAGCAAGAACATCGGGTTTTCATCAGAAAAAGCTACTTGTTCTCTGCAGCTTGGTTTCCTAGCCAAAAATGAGCTACCTTCTCGTCCTTGGCCTAAATCTTTCGATATTCCTAGCTTATCGGAGATCGTAGGCAATGAACTAGAAAGAGTCTTATGCCCTGTTAGAGCTCTTAAGTTCTACTTAGCTCGTACTAAACCTTTACGAGACCAATCTGAAGCGTTATGGTGTTCGGTTAAGAAACCATCCTTGCCTATGTCAAAGAATGTTTTGTCATATTTTATCAGATTGTTAATACGAGAAGCTCATTCACACTTGAGTGAGGAAGACCGATCTTTGCTTAAGGTTAAGACGCACGAGGTTAGAGCTGTAGCAACTTCCGTGGCCTTTAAGCAAAATAGATCTCTGCAAAGTATAATGGACGCAACCTATTGGAGAAGCAAGTCAGTGTTCGCGTCATTTTACTTGAAAGATGTCCAGTCTCTTTACGAGAACTGCTACACACTGGGACCATTCGTAGCAGCGAGTGCAGTAGTGGGTGAGGGCTCAACCACTACAATTCCCTAATTCCATATCCTTTTAATCTGTCTCTTGAAATGTTTTAATGTTGTTTTTATGGGTTGTCCGGAAGGCTAAGAAGCCTTTCGCATCCTGGTTGATTTGGCGGGTGGTCAAAGTCATTTCTTGAGAGCACCCAGATTAGGGGTTTGATGAGGTCCTGTTGTATGGGTTGCAGCCCTTGATACTTCAGCTCCTGGGGGTCTGTCAGCATCCTAAGAGGATCGCTGGGCTCCGTAAGGAAGACGTACTTACAAGGCAGAGTAATCGTCTAAGTCGACTTCCTTACCAGGTACCTATTTATTTTGGTTTTGTTATATTGATAACTGTCAAAATGAAATAAAAAACTCTTATCTTATACGATGTAAACATAATTAACTCTGGTCTCTACCCACCTCCTTGGGTGTGAATCAGCTATTATATATTCACCGGCTAAGTTAAATATTTAAAAATGATATTTTAATTATAAAATAAATTTTTGAATATACTTACCCGGTGAATATATAAATTAAACGACCCTCCCTTCCTCCCCAATAGAAATGCAGTGGGATGAGAAGAAATTGAGGTTTTGTTTACATCGAGTGGTATCTGGCCGACAGTTGGCGCTGGTGGGCACACCCGCAACCTGTATAGCGATCGCTGGCGAGTTTTTATGTATGTGTCTGTCGAGCAACAGAGTTGCAGCTATTATATATTCACCGGGTAAGTATATTCAAAAATTTATTTTATAATTAAAATATCATTTTACTATGTCTTGCCATCTTCTTCCTCTTACCTGCCTCACTTACAGTTCCTACCTGAGTTCAGTTTGTTATGTCACACCCAAGGGTGTCCCCATGTCTTAGGATATTGTTTATCTCTATTACTAATTATCATATTACATTTTGTCCTGCGAACTGTATTCCTTTTATATCCAGTTTTATATGGTATTATCTAAGATGTTCTGACCTTGGATCATAATTTTGATTATCAAGTTTATTTTTACATTTTGCCATCCCTTCCTGGGATATTATACCTTGTCAGTTTTTGATGTTATGAAAAGACTATCGTCTACTACTACAACTCTTGATTAAACTACTGTTATGTTATTTTGATTTTAATTCGTTCCCTCATATATACTGAAGTTTGGGTTCGTTTCTCTTGTACTATTTCACTGGCCAGCACAGGTTGAGCCCAGAAAAGGGATTTTGACGGAGGAAAAATCTATTTCTGGGCGAGAGACCTGTGCCGGCCAGTGAACCCACCCTAGTTGTCCCTCCCTGATCAGACCCCAAACCTGGGGTGCTATGGGGAGTGTTGGGCAAGCGTGGGTAGAGTTAGTAGTACTGGTCTGTGCGGCAGGAGTTGTTGAACGGCACCTCACTATTGAGGGATTCTGAAGAGGAAATGTCTAAATGGTGCGAGACCTCTGATTATATTACGCCCCAGTTTATATCGACACCAATAGGTGAGCGAGCTAGTTCAACCTAGCATTCCTATGCATTTTTTTCTCTGGTAATATTATAGCAGTTATTTACCTTAGAAATGGTGCTTAAGGAGCATTTCACTGGGCGGCACAGGTCTCTCGCCCAGAAATAGATTTTTCCTCTGTCAAAATCCCTTATATATATATATATATATATATATATATATATATATATATATATATATATATATATATATATATATATATATATATATATATATATATATATATATATATATGTGTGTGTGTGTGTGTGTGTGTGTGTGTGTGTGTGCGTGCATGTGTGTGTATCCATATTATCATTGGTATGATGAGCATAATGAAAAACATTAAACAAAAGTAAATTTGGTGCAGCCTCTACGGTTAGCATAAATAATTTTTTAAATTCTCTATTTACCCTTGGGTTACAACAGTATTGGCCTTCTTCATTTTGTGAATATAATGCATCTCCCATAAATTAAGAAAATTCTGTTTCAACTAATATGTGCGTCGGAAGAATACTGGACGTCCTTTTGTAGCGAAAAAAAATAGCATAACAAGTACACTATTCTTGATTGTCATGTTCTTTGTGTAAGAAATGTGTTAACTTTTTGCCTTTCATTATGGCTCCCAATCATAGGGCAGAAAATTTGGTAGTGCTTCAAAGAAAAGCAAAAGCATCGCCATGGAATTGAAATCAAACATTGTCAAAGGGGGAAAAGGGTGAAACGCTGACGAACATCAGTAGCGTGCTGAACTGTTTGAGTGTTGTGATGATTGTATAGTATAAAGATCAAATTCTTGAGCATGTGAAGGGATGTGTTTCTGTGAAATACAGTAGGTAGTAATTACCGTGGTTTCATCATCGAGATAGAAACACTGCTTGTTCTTTTCCTGGAAGACTGGTGTCAACGGTATATCCTAGTGAGCCCTATGTTAATTCAGTAGAAAGTAAAAAGTTTGGTGGGCAAGGAGGTAGTCATACAAATAGCAAGTGCTGATATGACAGCTGCCAAAGGACCCCACATTGAGGCAAATCCTCTTTCCAGCCTAGCATGGCTACCGTCAATAGTGAGAGTCGCTATCACGGTTCTTCTGAGACGAGATTGATGGACTTAAGTGAGGAAAGAAGTAAAGAAAGCAATAGGAGGAGGATTTTTACAAGTTTCAGATTTTGAGGAGTAGGAAGAGTTTGATTTGCTCTTTTGAGTCTTGCTCAAAAGCAATATCAAAGGATTTCTTCCTACATGAAGATCAACCATTGTCCTTTAATAGAGTATGATTTTGGCTTTGCTGGATATAGCTGCTTTAACTTATAACAAGGTACGTAGTGGTAGTTCCTGGCGTATGGAGGGTACCTTCCCAAAACAGTCTGCTATGTACTTACTTTCAATTGTAAGCATTTCAGACGTAATCTTACTGCCTCTCTGATTATGGGTTTTTTTCTAAATTTTTGCTTTCTCTTTTGGAAATACATAAATGTGCAGGCAGAATGTCATATTCGAGGGATACATTAAAAGAAGACAACAAGGCTATGCAGCTGTTTTTCAGATGAACTGTAAATGTGTAACGGTTTCCTGTGGAAACTAGCCGTTATCCACATTGTTATCTACTTCGGACATTGATCGGCACTCCTGTGCCCCTCAAGGGTTGGGGCCTTCTCTGGAGCTGCCTTGGTCAGTTTGGTCCGAGATTAAGCTGATGATCAGATCTATGGATCTGAGAACTTCCTTGCTTCCAGTTGGTTAAACAAGGTCCTTACCCAAGCACTCTCGAGGCAACAAAGGTTCTATGTGCCAGAGACTGCTGCGTCATCATCTCTTCAGGTTAACCAGTCAGAGGAGGACTCCCCTGGGAGAGACTCAAACTCTGAGTTGGCGCTCATGGAGTCTTCCTGCCGTGGCCACCCTTGAAGCTGTCCCGTGGCTTGACCAGTGGTCAGGCACGGCGACATTTTGCAAAGACGACTGGATTATTGACCCCAGAGTCTTTGGAGAAGTCTTGTACAAGATTCTTGTGCTGTTTGATGAGTAGGCAGTGACCTTTCTAGCATATCAGTCTGTGAACTAGTGAGCCAACTGGATTTTGAAGAGGAGGGATGCTTTGGTTTCCCAATTCTCAGGCAATTTGGTTCAGAGGATGCTCTGATGCTGCAAAACATGTTGATGAGGGTGGCTACGTCTTCTTTCAAGGAATCATGTGTAGGTGGCATTGGAGAAGCATAGTACTGATGCACAGGATTCCCTGGTCCATCATGCAGTCTCTTTCATGGACTCTAGCTCTTTATGGGTGCCTGCAGGATCAAGGGTAAAGATGGCTGCTGTCATCTTCTCTAGACTCCTATTAGGCCTGCCTGTGACCTCTTCCACTCGAAGGGATTCTGTGCATGCCTAGCCCTTTTGAGACCCCCAACCTGGTTAGGTCAGGGATGGAGGGAATGGGAAGAGGGAGGGAGAAGGCAATGTCAGTGTTCCCCTCTACTGCTACCATAAGTAGGGAGATGCTTGTCACGTCATTGGGCAACCGGGTGGAGACAAAAGGCTAAGTCTTGGGTAGTGGATGTTCATTGGCATGGATACTGCCTAGCATTTCTAAACCAACAAACCCCCTCTCCCTCCATTCCACAGACCAATAGTGTTTATGAACAATCTATCAAGAATGTGGTTGCATTTGTTCATGACAGTTTTACAGTCAACTCTTCCTGGTGGAGAAGTTAACTCGGGGCCTGGAAACCAGTCATTGACCTCTCTCCTCTGAACCAGTATTCAGCAAACTAGTTCGGGATTGAAACAGTATGATCTGCACCGAGTTTCATTATAGAAGGAGACTTCATGCTTTCAGTAAATCTAAATGATTCAAGACCCTGTGTTTCATACTTGAGTGTTCACTCTGTTGGTATCTTTGGCCTGTTTACTGGGGGCAGAGATACAATTACTGATGTACTGTATCTCGACGGTTGGCCGATATTGGCTGTCCACGAGAGGCAGTTGTTACAGGATCGAGATAAGCTTCTCACCTTTCGTCACGATCTAGGGATTGTGATAAATTAGGAGACATCGAATATCACACCCAAGAAGAGACTGCAGTATCTGGCCATGCTGATAGACACAGCGGGAGGGTGAGTTTTCAGTAGACAATTGTATCGGCAAGCTCAGAGAGGTTGTGCAACTGTTTCTGTCCAAGACAATACTCCAAGCAATCGTCTCGTGCACCTTTCCTCTTCCAGTAGGACATGCGACACTGGCCAATCTTGCATGCGGCTAGATGGGAAAAACCTCACCTGGGGAGTCTCACTAGACTCCCCACCTCCAGACAAGCAACTGTTCTCAGATGCATCGAAGGAGGAGTTGGGGGTGCACACCCTAGTGATCTGGTCTTCTCAGGTGTGTGGTCAGTAGAAGGATCTGCACATCCACATCTTGGAAGCACAAGCACTGTTTTTATCTCTACACGCTGTTGATGAGCAACAACACCACCACTGTGGCAGCTTACGTCAAAAAGCTAGAGGGCGAGGTTTCACTCCTGGTTACTCCTAGGTGGCCACGTGACGAGTGGTATCTCGATCTGTTAGCCCTTCTTTTTGAACTCCCTACATAACTACCACTATGAACCACCATTCTCTGTCAGCTACACATTCAGATTGACTGACAATCCTTTAGGTCACTTTCACTTCACTATTGGAGACTATCCAGGATTTCCTCTAAGCTAAACGCTTTTCACAAGGAACTACAATGGAGATGTCTAGATACCTGCGATAGTACTCTACTGCTGTCTATCACATACCTGCGACTGTACTCTTCTGCTGTCTACCACATAAGTAAAAGCAAGAGATTAATGTAATTTTAAAGATTGTTTAAGAAAATTTTAATAAAATTCTTACATTTGCTATTGAGAGTTTACTACTTTTACTCAAGAGTTATGGAGTTTTTCCCAACACACTAATTTGTACACATCTACGGTATTTATTGTAAAAATAGATGGAAAAATAAGTGCTTTGTAATTAAAGTTATGATTATTCCAACAGGATATGAATTAACTACCTTTAAGCTATGATTATTATTGTTGGTATGAATGATAGTTTCTCTTGATAATAAACACAGCATGTACAGCATTTGTCCCTAATAATGACACAAGTATTAGTAATAGAATATTTTTCAGAAAGAATTTATGCTTATGTAAACACAAATGTGTATTTTTTATGAATAGAACTTACCTGGCAGTTATATATATATAGCTGAGTCTCCGACTGCGGCAGAATTTAATCGAAAATCGCGGCAACCGCCTTGTGGTGGTTGTGTGGTTAGATGGTTAACAACCCTTACAGGGTGTTACTTGGAATCATTCCCGTTTTCTGTTCCTCAGATTATCTCTGCCGGCCGGATCGACAACATCGTTGGTCCGCCTTTCAGAGTTTTTCCGGATTGCTTTCCCTTCATCGCCTTTTTGGACTTCGTTTTTGGTGAAGTACACTGTGTTGGGATTTGGCAATCATGTTGTTTTTTGTTTTTTTGTCTTTTTTCCTTTATTATTATGAGTGAGAAAATTCATTATCGTATTTGTGCGAATGGTATTTGCAAGGTGAGGTTGCCGAAAGTTTCGGTTGACCCTCACACTATCTGTATGGGTTGCAGGGGGTTTGAATGTGCTTTAGATAATAAGTGCAAGGAATGCGAGGTTTTAAGTGATGATAATTGATTAGCTATGAAGCGCTATGTGCGCAAACTTGAGATTGATAGAGTTAGAAGAGCTCAATCAAAGTCAAAGTCTGCTAGTGAGCCTAGCTTAGATTTATCCATTGACCCTTTGCTTGTGACCCCTTTGGAAGTTATTCCTTCCCCGAATGTAGTGACTCCTGCCCCTTCTACAGGATCTGTGCCTACGGATGACCCTGGGTATGCTAAATTAGCTGCTGAATTGGAGGCCATTAAAGCACAGTTGGAGGCCTTTAAAGGTAAGGGTGTAGGTGAAATTAGTGCTTGTGAAAGTGCAGTGGAGGTGGCGACTGATCGAATCTGTCATACCCCTAGGTCTAGACCTCTACCAAGCTCCCAGGACCAAGGGAGAAGGTACGTCGAAAGCCGAAAGGGGGTGAGAGGTGCTTATCCTCGGTCAGTCGTCGCCTCAGACAGTCCTGTTGCGATCTCCCAGGCTGCTCTTGACCGCCATAGAAAAGGTGTGCCGGATACGTTTGTGTCTTCGCCTGATCGTTCTCCCAGACGTAATTGGCGTTACAAATCAAGACCAATGAAGAGAGGGTGGGACCGGGACGTGCAGTCTCGCTCTCCCTCTCCCGGTTCAAGTAGCCGAGATCCTGATCCTTCGGAAGACGATTTCGATGTTGTTCCTGTTAAAAGGGCGAAACAGAGAGTCCTTAGCCCAGTTAATCCTGCTAGACTCCCTACTTCTTCTGCCAGCGCTCCCAGTCAAGCCGTACGACAACTGCCGTCTTCGGCACCGCGAGAGCCAGCGGAGGTTGCTAAAGCTTTCATGGTTGTTATGCAGGAACAACTTTCATCGTTAGTTGAAGCTTTCAGCCACCCTTCTCAGTCCGTCAGATGTAAGGACGTCTCTTTGCCTGTTAAGAGATCTTCTTCTAAGAGAGATTTTAGTATCTCTCCCAAGAAACCTCTGCGCACTTCGTCGGCCGTACAACAACGCACACCCTCTTCATCGGCACGCTGCCAGGAATTTCCTTCACCCCTCTCCCGGCGCCAGGACGATACTGCCTCCCGTTCTCGGCGCCGTGACGATTCCGTTTCTCTTTCGAAACGCCAGGACGTTACTGCCTCGTTTCTTAGGAAACAGGATTAATGCAGTCTGCATTTTCAAGGCGAAGGCAGCCTGCATCTTCAGGACGCTTCCGTTTCTCATCATCGTGACGATACTGCTTCTTGTCATCGTGACGATACCGCTTCTCGCCGACTGGATGTTAGCGGCGCTCGGCGCCATGATTCAAACAGCTCTCGCTGCCAGACTGCTGGCAGCCCAACTCTTCGGGATGTTATCCTTGAGCAGGACCTCGAAGATATTTCGGAAGAGGAAGAAAAACCTGCCGACTCTTCTAGTGATTACAAGGTTCTTTCTCGCTCTCTTTTGGAACTTTATGGGGAGGAATTTCAACCTTCGGCCCCTCGTTCTCCTCAGTCTCAATTTACCAGGAAGAAGGCTACTAAGTCTTCGGCCTTCATCAAAATGAAACTTTCAATTTCGGCCAGGAAAGCTCTCGCTAAAGTGGATGATTGGATGAAGGAACGGAGACAAGCTGTCAAGACCACCTTTTCTTTTCCACCGTCTCTGCTCGCTTCCAAGGCCGGTATGTGGTATGAGACAGGGGAACCTTTGGGATTAGGAGTGCCTGCCTCCTCCCAAGGTGACCTCTCGGCTCTTGTGGACTCGGCAAGAAGACATGCTTTAAACTCTGCCAAGGTGATGTGGTCCATGTCGGAGCTTGATCACCTCGTCAAGGGAATTTTCAGGGTTTTCGAGGTTTTCAGCTTCCTGGACTGGTCTCTCGGGACTCTGGCCAGGAAGTCTGAACTCTTGGAGGACACGAAGGACCTGACGAGTATCATGTCCTGCATGGACAAAGCTCTAAGGGATGGAGCTAATGAATTGGCTTCCCTTTTCTCAGCAGGGGTCTTAAAGAAGAGGGCCCTTTTGTGCTCCTTCACCTCTAGATCTGTGACTGTTGCCCAGAAGTCGGAGCTGCTTTACGCCCCTTTTTCTCGTCATCTTTTTCCTGAAGCTCTGGTCAGAGATATCTCCCTTTCTCTGGCTCAGAAGGCTACTCAGGACCTTTTGTCTCGGTCGGCTAGAAAGACCTTACCTGTTGCTCCTGCTCCTCTGAAGAAGGAGGAGAAGAAGTTTCAACAGCCCTTTCGGGGCAGGATCTCCTCGAGAGCGGATTTTAGGGGGAGAAGACAAGAGTCAGGGCCAAGGACCAGCAGGGGTGCGTTTAGGCCCCGGTCCAAAAAATGAGATGGAAGTCCTCCAGACACCAGTAGGGGCAAGACTGTCTCGTTTTTGGCAGTCTTGGAAAAGGAGAGGGGCGGACACCTGGTCCCTTTCAGTCGTCAAGGAAGGTTACAAGATTCCCTTTTTAAAGAAACCACCTCTCTCAGACTCTCCCCTAGCCTTAGTGGCTCAGTACACCGACGTGGGGAAACGAGAGGCTCTTCTGGAGCTAGTTGACCAGATGTTGGTCAAGGGAGCAATAGAGCCGGTTCAAGACCTCGCCTCCCCAGGCTTTTACAATCGCCTGTTCCTGGTTCCCAAGAACTCGGGTGGATGGAGACCAGTCCTAGATGTCAGCTCTCTGAACGCCTTCGTGGAGAAAACAAAGTTCTCCATGGAGACGACTCAGTCAGTGCTGGCTGCAGTTCGTCCAGGAGACTGGATGGTTTCTCTTGACCTGCAGGACGCTTATTTTCACGTCCCCATTCATCCGTCTTCGAGGAGATATCTGAGGTTTATGTTCCAGGGCAAGTGCTTCCAGTTCAGGGCACTTTGCTTCGGTCTCAGCACAGCTCCCCAAGTTTTCACCAGACTAATGGCGAATGTGGCAGGCTGATTACACCAGGAGGGGATAAGGGTCTCCTTCTATCTAGACGACTGGCTGATCCGGTCACAGTCGAAAGAGAAATGTCTGGAGGACCTAATGAAGACTTATACGATGACTCAGGACCTGGGACTCATCGTCAACTGGGGGAAGTCTCAGACCGAGCCGAATCAGACTATTCTCTATTTGGGGATAGTTCTGAATTCAGTTCTTTTTCAGGCTTCTCCCTCCCAGGAGAGGCAGACCAGGTGCCTGGACAAAGTCAAAGACTTTTTGAGGAAGCAGGAATGCTCAGCGAAGGAGTGGATGAGTCTGCTGGGAACTCTATCCTCCCTGGAGCAGTTTGTCCCTTTGGCGAGACTGCACCTAAGGCCTCTGCAACACTTCCTCGCAAAGGTTTGGAACAGACAGATCCAGGAGGACACTTTTTCTTTTCCCATTCTGACAGAGATCAAGGATCTTTTAATGTGGTGGCTGGACCCAGCTCTGTTGGGAAAAGGGATCTCCTTGTTCAAGAAGAACCCCGACCTAGTGTTATTCTCAGATGCGTCCGAGTCAGGCTGGGGAGCAACACTAGGGAACAAAGAGGTCTCAGGTATTTGGGAAGGGAGTCAGATCAGTTGGCATATCAACAGGAAGGAATTGATGGCCATTTTGTTAGGGCTCAAGGCCTTCAAAACCTCGGTGTCAGGAAAGACTGTGGAGATCAATTCCGACAACACCACAGCTCTCGTGTACATAAGGAAGCAAGGGGGAACTCACTCCCTCTCTCTGTTCTCAGCTGCGAGAGAGCTTCTCCTTTGGGCGAACGAGAACGAGACCCAGCTGTTGACAAGGTTTGTTCAAGGGCAGAGAAACATCAGGGCAGACATGCTCAGCAGGAGAGTGGACTCTCAACCCGCATGTCTGTCGGAGCCTCTGGAAGTTGTGGGGCAGACCTGTAATAGACCTTTTCGCCTCCGGTCTAAACAAGAGGATCCCCAACTACTGCTCCCTAGTCCTGGACGAGGAAGCTGTTGCAGTGGACGCCTTCTTGATGGATTGGACGGGGCTGGACATGTATGCCTTCCCCCCGTTCAAGATCATCAATCTGGTTGTCAGGAAATTCGCTCTCCTCGATTCGGGACGAATGATCCTAGTGGCTCCATTCTGGCCTGCGAGGGAATGGTTCACCGAAGTGGTAGGGTTGCTGATGGACTTTCCAAGAAGACTCCCGGCAAGTCCAGATCTTCTCAGACAACCCCACTTCAAGAGATTTCACCAAAACCCCCTCGCTCTCAATCTGACTGCCTTCAGACTGTCGAGAAGCTCGTTAGATCTCGAGGCTTTTCGGCACAAGCGGCGAAAGCTATTGCCAGGGCAAGGAGGATCTCTTCACAAAGAGTCTACCAGTCAAAGTGGGAGACCTTTAGAGCTTGGTGCAGGAGGCGCAAGGTTTCCTCGTCCTCTACCTCTCTAAGCCAGATTGCAGACTTTCTTTTGCACCTCAGGCAGGATGCTAAGCTGGCTGTATCTACCATTAAAGGATACAGGAGCATGCTCTCAACCGTCTTTAGGCATAGAGGCTTAGAGTTATCTCAGAATAAGGATTTGCAGGACCTCATTAGGTCTTTTGAGACAACGAAGCAGGTGCACTTAAGACCCCCTTCTTGGAACCTGGATGTGGTGCTTAAGTTTTTGTGCTCCAGGAAGTTTGAGCCTATCTCGCAAGCTTCTCTGCGAGATGTGACTAAGAAAACCCTCTTCCTTTTGTCTCTAGCGACTGCCAGGAGGATCAGCGAAGTCCAGGCATTCGAGAAGCGTGTAGGCTTCACCCTAAATGGAGCTGTTTGTGCCTTGAGGTTCGACTTTCTCGCCAAGAATGAGAACCCTTCGAAACCCTGGCCCAGGACTTTTGAACTCCCTAACCTCACAAATCTAGTGGGTCAGGAACAGGAAAGCCTCCTCTGCCCGGTTAGGGCTCTCAAGGCTTATTTGGCCCACACTAAGAGCGTGAGGGGTGCTTCCAACTCCTTATGGTGTTCGGTGAAGGATCCTCAAAAACCCCTGTCAAAGAATGCATTGTCCTTTTTTCTGAGGGAAACTATTAGGGAAGCCCACCTCTTTTGTGAGGAAGAAAACTTCGCCCTGTTAAAAGTACGGGCTCACGAAGTAAGGGCCATTGCGGCTTCGCTGGCATACCGGAAAAATATGTCAGTTAGGCAGATCATGGACGCAACGTTCTGGAGGAGCAACTCTGTCTTCGCTTCTCATTACCTCAGAGAGGTAAGAGTGGACTATGACAAGTGTTATACCTTGGGCCCATACGTAGCTGCGGCTTCTGTATTAGGCAAAGGAGTTACTACCCCCACTCAACCTTAGTTTATGTACTTGTATATGGGTTCGTGTTTTTTTATGGTTGTCTGAGGTCCTCGTCTTGTGGTACGGTTCCTCAGTCCAGATAGATGGTTTATATCTATTTCTGCAAGGTTAAGTGGTTAGCTTTAGTAAGGTTGCAGGTTTTTATTATATGGGAAGGTAGTTTCTGAAGTCTAGTCAAGTTGTTGGTCCTACCCCTTTGACAGACTCGATTGAGTTGTTTGCAGCGTAGCAGGTCTACTCCTGGCTGAACACTCCTAAGGGAAAGCGACTCTAGAGGCAGTTACCTTTGAAGTCAGCTACCTTAGCAGGTAAGGAATCAAGGTGTTTGTTCTCCTACAACTCTTTTGTTGTTTCCCCAACTATGTTTTTCTGTCTGTTTCCCTCCAAATGTGTGAATCAGCTATATATATATACTGTATATATATATATATATATATATATATATATATATATATATATATATATATATATATATATATATATATATATATATATATATATATATATATATATATATATATATATATATAACTGCCAGGTAAGTTCTATTCATAAAAATGGAGTTTTTATGATAAAACAAAGTTTTATGAATACTTACCTGGCAGTTATATATATATTTTAAAAGCCCACCCACCTCCCCTCAGGAGACAGGTCGGGCAAAGATAATCTGAGGAACAGAAAACGGGAATGATTCCAAGTACCACCCTGTAAGGGTTGTTAACCATCTAACCACACAACCACCACAAGGCGGTTGCCGCGATTTTCGATTAAATTCTGCCGTAGTCGGAGACTCAGCTATATATATATAACTGCCAGGTAAGTATTCATAAAACTTTGTTTTATCATAAAAACTCCATATTTTATTGAATTTTTTTCAGAAATGTAAAACCTGATGAGAGGGAGTGGGTTGAAGAGACTAAAGTAATGACGAGAAACCCAGCCGTGGTTCGTGAGGAGGAACTAAAAAAGAAGGCGTTGATTCAGAAAGAAAAGGAAATGGCTGCATTGAAAAAAGAAATGGTTTGTAACTCTTCAGATATGTTTTAATGTTATTCAGTTATTCATACACTGCACTTCATTATTGGAAAGAAAAACTTTGGTTAATAATTTAAAAGATATAAACGTGTTTTGATATTTTGAATATCTAATAGCTATAAAGAACTTTTTATTTCTGTGTTCCGTTTTAAACGTTAGCATCTCTCTCTCTTGTTGCTTTCATGCAATTTTGTCATCCAGTCCGGTATACCACTACAGCAGAAAACATCCTCAGAATTAGATAAAATCCATGATGAGTAACTAATCAATAGACAAGTTTCCTTGCTTATTACTTGAAGGATTTATCTTTTTACTTGAAAGTTAATGATTGCTTCCCATTATGGTATAGAGATGTGCTACCTTGACTTGTTGGGCATGGTACTTGGACTGGTACTAATTTTAAAACTTCTGTGACCAGTGAAAGTTTTATACAGTAATTAAAAAAAATATTAGTATTAAGATGACTAGGCCCTATCTTGTTCAATTTCCTTTATAGGTTGCTAAATGGTATTTTTTCCGTCACTAAATACAAACCCTTTCGCTCTTTATTAAGGAATATACTGTCGGTGAAGCTAGAAGACTAGCCATAAGACTTTCAGCGAGTTGTAACTACCCCACTGCTAGTTAGCGGGGGATAGGTAGTAGTACCGGCTATCCTGCTCACACACACACACACCAGTATTGTCTCGTCACTTTTGCTTTTGGCTCGGTTGAAAGTGGATGCTGTCTCTCTCCACTGCCCATACTGACTGGCCATTATACTTATCTTTATTTTGCTTTCTCCTTTCAGGTTGTGAGTGTTTCTTCTTCTAGGTCATCATGCAGACTTGTCCTGGAGTTGAAGGACACAAGTGCGACACCTCCATGTCTCCGGTTGAGATGGACCCCCATTTGCTATCCCCGACCTGCCAAGGACAACCTTATAACCAGGACGACACCTGTCAGGTGTGGAGGGAGCGGCAATCCTCCCAGTGAGAGAGGTTCAGCAGGCAGTGCAAGAAGTTGAAGAGGGATTCTTCTCATTCGTGGTCATCCTCGAAGTCAAAGAAACCTTGACTTTTTAATTCCACCCATTATTCTCTGCCCGAAGCTCCTTCTCTATCGGTCTCCCCTGGGGATCGATCAAGCAGGTGCGGTGACCCTTTAACCCCTGGACAACCCTTAGGTTTGAAGCCGCCATTCTTCACAGGGGAGTCTTTTTCTATTGAAGATCTTTTACAGACTTTGGCTTCCCTTGGTATTGCTGGTCTTCTGTCGAAGGAAGGCCTGTTCAAGTCACAGTTGCGAGCAGAGAGGAAGCGCACACCGGCTTCCTCAGAGGTGGACCTTGATCTTCTTCCGAGGAGCTCCGAATGTTCCAGGCCCAGTGCATTCTCTCCAGCCCAGTCTTCGACTTCACCTGCCGCAGCTCCAGTCCAGCGCACTGATGACAGCGCTCCCCTTTGTTCTGAGTTTACTTAGCCTGCAGAGGGGGACAAAGTCCAAAGCTTGTTCCTATCGCTCTTGAGGGACACCTTTTGTTTGTTAGTTGGGTCCTCCCTGGAGTAGTCTCCCCCATGCAAGACTTTAGGAAGACAGCCTACTTCACCCATGCCTTTCTCTATCCCCTTGAAGCGTGGCTTGCCAGATGGTGTTGCTTTCACCAAGAGAGTTCAACACGCTCCCGCTTCGCCTCACCCTGTTCCTGATTTGGAATCCAGGAGTTCTCATTACTATCTAGAGGGAGACCAGACAATCGCACCATCTTTGTTGGAGTGTGCTGCGCGCGACCAGAAGCATCTCGCCAGCGACCAGTGCTTGCCACTCCCATCTCACAGCGTCGACAGGAGTAATGTCTAGAACGCCAGTCGCGATCCTGAGAGATCTGTAAGTTTACTTGTGAACGAAGGTTCTGGAGTGGGAGGTGAGACCTTCCGGACTCACCAGTGGTAGCTTATACACCCCCCCCCGGAACCCCCCAAGCGGCGGCGCGAGCCCTAAACCACGCCCCCTTGGGCGGAGTTACCAGGGACGAGCGGGTTGACTCGGCAATGGAAGTCACATTTTTGAAGTTGTAATAGAACAAAAAATAACACAGAAGTTGTTGAGCTTACCTTGGTTGTGCAAGTTATGAAGGAATTACTGTGAAGGTGCAAATTGTTGGACATAAGGTCTTTTTACTAGTAAATTCAATCTTCTTGTGCTCTCTTGGTTGATATGAATATTGAAAGATTCCAGTTAGTTTGTTTTCTGTGGAATAATAGTGATTGTATGTGTGTTCTTGTATATAACCTACTCTGTTGAATTATGAATTTTAAATATTAAACTTAGCCGGTGAATATATAAATAGCTGACGTCTCCGACGGTCGACAGATTCCTAAAACTCGCGAGCGATCGCCATGAAGGCTGCTGGGTGTGCCCACCAGCGCCGACTATCGACAAGATACCGCATATACTTCTCAACCAAACCAGTTCTTCTCTGTCGGTGTTAAAGACAACACTGGTTCCGCTCGCGCTTGACCTCGAGTTTTCTACCGTTTGGTGAAGTACTTGGTTTTTAGTTTTATTGCTTTCGCCGTGTTGGATTATTCAATACTATCTTCAAAAGAAATGCTTTTGAAAGGAGAGGAAAAGTTTTTGCCCTTGCTTTTTTAATCTCGCTCTGGTTTTTCCATAGAGAAAAGATGGCCGACCCTTCCCTCAGTGTACGGAAGTGTGTTAAAGGCTTTTAGTAATTATTTTATCACTTTATAAATTATTGTTGATATTTATAGATTTACCTCTATATATTTTATATTTCACCCGCCTTTATTAGGCCTCTTCGATTAGCTTTCCATTTATACTAAACACCGAGATAAATTTTATGTTTCTGGGCTCGAACCTGTGCCGCCCAGTGAATAAGCTCCATTTAGCACTTATTCTTAGGTAATTTACTGCTAAATATACCAGAGAAAAAATGTAAAGGAGTGCTAGGTTAACTAGCTCGCTCACCTATTGGTGTCGGTATAAAATTGGGCGTATAATCCAGAGGTCCCGCACTATTTAGATTCATCCACGACAGAAACCCCAATAGAGGAGAGCCGTTCAACCTCACTCGGTACTACTAACAATGCATCCGCTCAGAACTCAACTCCTTTTAGCACGTCTTGTGTGTAACCCGCTTTTTTGTTGTGCTCTCGTTTTTTCGCTTATTTTCTTTGGATTATGGCTTCTTCGTCGGTTTCCCTGGAGACACCGTCTAAGTTAAGTACCAAGCTGTGTTTTGCTGTGTTTTGAGCAACCTAGATCGTCTAATATTTGAATTTTAGGAGTGTATTCTCTTCGTTCATACCGATCTTGCTTGATTCCATTTACAGTTGGTACTCCTGTTTTGAGAGCTTTTAGTTTCACTCTCGGTGTTACTATATGTATTATTTTTATTATTAAATTTCATTTGTTATTATGGATATTCATTATTTAGCGTTTAGAACCCTCGTGGTTCAAATTTTGGGCCGATATCATTTACGTATCGTTATGGCTGCCGACCTTCGTGCTAGGCGGCAATGTTATTTTTTAAGCCATCAGGTGTGTCTTTTGTGATTTAATTATTATGTTGCATGCCTTGCCCAAAAAATTTTATGTGTTTATTTTATATTTTCAACGCTATTACTATTATAATGAATATTGTGCTATTACTCCGTTTGATCTGTCTGGTTGGGGATCGTCAGTTGGTAGCCCTGCGGCTCCGTATCACGTGATCCTCCCCCATGCTCCCCCTCTCGCTAGGTGGGTGGCTAGGCTTCTCTCCCCCTCTCCCCTAGGGGATCGTTGCCTTCCCTCCTTGTAGAGGGGTTAGTTCAGTGTTTATGGACTTTGTCCTCCGGGTGTCCCGGCGGGTTCGGCTCTGTCTAGTCTGGTTGGCCACCGGTCAACAGAGTTGGATCCCGGTGCACCCTATTTTATATTCACTTATCACACTGGTTTATGTTATATGAAACCCTCTGGGTTCCGTTGGCGGTTCTTATCTACAGTTCCGCCCCCCTATTTAATTTATAACAGTTCCTATGATGATTATATGACAGATCACTACCCCGGAGTTCCTATACGAATTGGTTTTGGATACTTTTATTTCCCGGCCCGGGGCTTAGCCTCGCCCCGGGAAATCAGACACCCTGTGTCTTAAATTTTTGTTGTTGCATCCTTTTTTATACTCCCGGCTCGACCGGAATGGATGGCTATACTTTAGTCTTAAGCTAGACTTTTGTTTAGGCTGGGTCCTCCGGACCCGCCCCTACTTAAGAATATTACAGTTAAGCCCTAATCTTGTGTTAGGCTTATGTTAGGCCCGGGTCCTCCGGACCCGCCCCTACTTAAGAGAATTACAGTTTCTCATATACTATTTACTTTAGTCTTAAGCTAGACTTATGTTTAGGCCGGGTCCTCTGGACCCACCCCTTCTTAAGAATATTACAGTTAAGCCCTAATCTTGTGTTAGGCTTATGTTAGGCCCGGGTCCTCCGGACCCGCCCCTACTTAAGAGAATTACAGTTTCTCATATACTATTTACTTTAGTCTTAAGCTAGACTTATGTTTAGGCCGGGTCCTCCGGACCCGCCCCTTCTTAAGAATATTACAGTTAAGCCCTAATCTTGTGTTAGGCTTATGTTAGGCCCGGGTCCTCCGGACCCGCCCCTACTTAAGAGAATTACAGCTTCTCATATACTATTTACTTTAGTCTTAAGCTAGACTTATGTTTAGGCCGGGTCCTCCGGACCCGCCCCTTCTTAAGAATATTACAGTTAAGCCCTAATCTTGTGTTAGGCTTATGTTAGGCCCGAGTCCTCCGGACCCGCCCCTACTTAAGAGAATTACAGTTTCTCATATACTATTTACTTTAGTCTTAAGCTAGACTTATGTTTAGGCCGGGTCCTCCGGACCCGCCCCTACTTAAGAGAATTACAGTTTCTCATATACTATTCTTTTTATAGATGGTGCATTGTCAGACGACAGCCTGTGCAGCTGTTCTACATCAGCCCTGCGGCCATACCGTCTGTCGGTCTCACGCCCTCTGCGGTGTGCAGCTGGAGGACGTTGTGGTATGGCACCCGGATAACTGTGTGGTCTGTTTTGACCTCGTTACCACCCTTGGATCTGACTCGGTGAGTCCCGTTGGCTATGTTGCCTTCTTATTTTATCTTACCTTTTTTGGCATACATACACTATTTAGTAAGATATCTATGGTCTTGAAGGACCACTGGGAGTCTGCCCTTTTATAATTCCCACTATTATTTCAGGCATCCCCGGAGCAAAAGTCTGCGGCTCGGGCCACACTGAAAGTGTGGGTTGGTGGTTTTGCCCGGAACGTGAAGTCCAAGCGGCCGTACGTCCTCTCCGAGGACTACTGTTCCCTGATTTACTCCAACACCAAGTCTTCAGCCGCTGTGGCTAGGCATGTTGCAGCTCCCATCATTGCCCACATTGATGCCACCATAGCGGGGTTTATTGATCCAGAGCAGGATCCGTCGGACGCCCCCGGAGATCTAGAAGACAATGTTGCCTCCATGAACCTTGACGTGGAACCCATGTTATTGGATGATCCAGATACAGGTAGGGTGGTAAGTGAGGCAGGTGTTTCTGGCGCTGAGATTCCTATCCTCAGCCCCTCTCTTTCTTCTTCTGCTGATCGCTCTTCCTTCCATGGTTTTTCTGGGGACCGTGATTCGTCCCAACGATCACACCCGGTTCCCCCCAAGAATAAGTCTAGAACCTTACCTAAAGTTCATAAGCCTCATAAGGCTTCTCATGGTTCTAAACGGAATACAAACCTGTCATCTAAGGCTTCTGGCTCCTCCTCTAAGTCTCGCGACCCGGGAGTTCATTCCGCCACATCTGCTGCTAGCCCGGGCCTTTCCGAATCAGCCATGCTTCGCATCGTGTCGGAGATGCAGGCTAAGTTTGTATCAGAGATACAGTCTAAGATGGACACGATGTTCTCTAACATCGGTCAGAGACTTGGGGCATTAGAGCAAGGTGCTCCGGAGCGGGTCCAAAGCTCTCTCATCCCGGATGCCTCTAAGCTCCCGCAGTTTGCCAAAAACAACCCTTGGCATATGGCTCTTCATTCCCCGTTCTCAGACGGAATGTTAACTTTGGAGGGTCTTGGCACTCGTCCCCTAGAGGACTTTGAATTCTTTCCTCCTGGTCTGGCATTTCCATTTCATGGTTATGCCAGGCTTACCGAGGAAGCTTTGGTTCGGTTAGACAAGGTCCCCAAGGAGACAGTCATCTTCCCAAAAGAGCAGGCCCAATCTGTGTGGGCCAGATTCCTGAATGACATCGGCTGCACCAACACTATGTTGACGCCTTATAAGAGCTCTTTTACAATGTTCCTAATGGACAAAAACACCGTGACTCCATGTGTCAATAAGGTAGCAGAGCTTGCCTTCCAATATGCTCTGGAGGAGAAGCCCTTGCCTCCCATCCGAGAGGTGGATCCAATCTCCCTCCTTCTTCCTTCAGGCATTGAGTGTTGGGACAACGTCCATACCACATTTACCTCTGGAAAGCTAGCAGCAGACTGTGCTTCGGTAATGTTTAGTGAGCGGCTTCCCCGTCTCCCGGAATCCCTCATTAAACAGGAGTATGATTCTCGCCTACGCGTTGGCCGTACTCTGAACCTGGCCACTTCCACGGAGTCGATAGCCTTGACTTACGATACTGAGAGTATTTTTAAATCTCTCAACAAGGCTACGTTGCAGTCATTATACTACGACCTGTATGACTTCGCTACTGCTAAACGCAAGTGTCGCAAACGTGTCCTGGCAGAGGCGACTATTAGGCATGAACCTAATAAGCTGATCCGGTCCTCCTGTTGGGGTTCAAACCTCTTCCCTGAGGACCTTGTAGAGGAAGTCTTGGCGGAGGCCACTAGAGTCAACCAGAGCCTTAAAGCCCGTTGGGGTTTGACTCCTAAACGTAAATCTGACCCTGCAAATTACCAAGCCCGGGGTAGGAAGAAGCTCCGTCCATATACTTCCACCCAGTTCAGGCAACAGCAGACTGGTTCGCCCATTTTCCGGCTGCCTCTTCCCCCATCTCCTGTTGCCCCGGCACAGCCTTCCACCTCTCAGGCTCCTTCGGACGACTATGTCACCGTTCTGCTTCCTAAGAGCCAGCTTTCTGGTGCCTCCGCCACTTCTCCTGCCTTTAACCAGTCGTATGAGGCTCATAGCTCTTCCCAGAGTTATGGTAGAGGTAGAGGCTACCACCGTGGTTCTAACCAGAACAAAGGCAGGGGAAGAGCTTTTCGCAGAGGAAAGAACTTCCGAGGCGGACGTGGAGGCAACTCCTCAAACCAATACTGAGGTGCAGCAGGTAGGGGGGAGGCTCTATGCCTTCCGCAACAAATGGAGGTTCAGTCCCTGGGCGTTCAGTATCATCTCCAAGGGACTTGGGTGGAGTTGGATTCAAGGACCTCCTCCTCCGAACAAATTTCGTCAACATTCCACTCCGGACCTGGTCGAATTTGTCCAGGATCTTTTACAAAAGAACGCCGTACAAGAAACGAAACACCTGAAGTTTCAAGGTCGGCTGTTCAGTGTCCCGAAGAAGGATTCAGACAAGAGAAGAGTGATTCTAGACCTATCCCTTCTCAACTTGTCCATTCAATGCGACAAGTTTCGAATGCTTACCGTCTCGCAGGTGCGGACCTTACTTCCCCGTGGGGCCGTCACCACCTCTATCGATCTTACAGACGCCTATTATCACGTCCCGATAGCGAGACACTTCCGTCCGTACCTAGGCTTTCGCTTAGGGGACAAAAGTTACTCCTTCAAGGTGATGCCTTTCGGGCTCAACATCGCCCCAAGGATCTTCACAAAGTTAGCAGAAGTCGCTGTTCAGGAACTCAGGAATCAAGGGATTCAAGTAGTACCCTATCTGGACGACTGGCTCATTTGGTCAGACACCTCCCAAAATTGCCTAAAAGCCACTCACAAAGTCATCCATTATCTTCAATCTCTAGGCTTCCAGATCAACTTCAAGAAGTCCCGTCTTCTTCCAAAATCGAAGTTCCAATGGCTCGGCCTGCAATGGGATCTTATATCTCATACTCTGTGTCTTCCCAGACCCAAGAGGTTAGAGATTGCAAGGAACACCAAACGCTTTCTCAAAGACAAAGTAAGTTCCAGACGACTCCAAGAGAGGATTCTGGGGTCCCTTCAGTTTGCCTCAGTGACGGATCTTCTTCTGAAGGCAAAATTGAAAGATATCAATCGTGTCTGGCGTTCGAGGGCGAACCGGAAGCTCCGGGACAGGAAAGTCCGCCTTCCTCCCATTCTACGGGAAAGACTTCTTCCTTGGACAAGAGCAAACAGTCTGTCAAAGTCAGTTCCCCTTCGATTTCCGCCTCCGAAATTAATCATTCACACGGACGCATCCTTATCAGGTTGGGGCGGTTATTCTCAGCTCAAGAAAGTTCAAGGTCTTTGGACTCCCTTGTTCCGCCAATTTCACATCAATGTGCTAGAGGCCATGGCAGTTCTTCTAACCCTGAAACGTCTTGCTCTTCCCAAGAAACAACACCTTCGTCTGGTCCTCGACAGCGAAGTGGTGGTCCGCTGCCTCAACAGAGGCGGGTCAAAGTCAGGGCCTCTGAACCATGTTCTAGTAGACATATTCTCCCTAGCAGCCTTGAACCGTTGGCATCTTTCAGCTGTCCACCTGGCGGGAGTCCGGAATGTAGTGGCAGACGCCCTGTCCCGGACCTCCCCTCTAGAATCGGAATGGTCACTCGATCTAAAGTCATTTCGGTGGATTCTCTCTCAGGTTCCCGGTCCCCAAGTGGACCTCTTCGCCACGGAATCCAACCACAAATTGAGAGTATATGTGGCTCCCAATCTAGACCCTCAGGCTTACGCCACAGACGCCATGTCACAGAATTGGGACACCTGGGAAAAGATTTATCTCTTTCCCCCGGTGAATCTTTTGCTGAAAGTTCTAGACAAACTGAGATCCTTCAAGGGACAAGTAGCCTTGGTCGCACCCAACTGGCCCAAGAGCAACTGGTATCCTCTCCTGCGAGAGTTGAGACTATACCCTCACCCGATACCCAATCCGGTTCTGTCTCAGATAGTACAAACACGCGTTGTGTACGCTTTCTCAAACATTCAGAGCGCCCTAACTTTATGGACTTTATGAAGTTTGCGGCTATGCATGGTGCCAATATTGATCCTCAAAACACCTTGTTCCTAGAATCGGATAAACGGGATTCCACCATCCGCCAGTATGACTCTGCAGTTAAAAAGTTGGCAAAATTTTTAATAGACTCAGACGTGAACTGTATGAACTTGAACCTTACAGTCACTTTCTTTAGATCTCTATTAGAATCAGGTCTGGCAGCCAATACTATCACCACTATTAAATCGGCTCTGAAAAAGATCTTCCTAGTGGGTTTTAACATAGATTTAACCGACTCTTTGTTAGCTTCAATTCCGAAAGCTTGTGCCAGACTGAAACCGGTTACTCGTCCTACTCCGGTGACCTGGTTCCTTAATGACGTACTTAGATTGGCTTCTGATACCATTAACAGTTCTTGTGATTACATTCCCCTTCTCAGGAAAACACTTTTCCTGGTGAGCTTGGCTTCCGGGGCAAGAATTTCTGAATTGGCAGCCTTGTCGAGAGACCCGGGTCATATTGACTTCCTGCCTTCGGGAGAGGTCCTTCTTTCTCCTAACAAATTCTTTTTGGCTAAGAACGAAGACCCTCAAAACAGATGGTCTTCCTGGAAAATTGTTCCCCTCACGCAAGATCCGTCTCTGTGCCCTGTTACTACTCTTAGGTCTTATTTATCCCGGACCTCCTCTAACTCCTCGGGGCCTCTATTCGTTAGAGAACAAGGCGGTACCATTACTATTAAAGGGATCAGGCAACAAATCTTGTATTTTATTAAACAAACTAACCCTGACTCTTTTCCTCTTGCACATGATATCAGGGCGGTTGCTACCTCGGTGAACTTCTTTCACCACATGAATTTTACAGACCTTTCCAGGTATACAGGGTGGAAATCACCGTCAGTGTTCAAGAAACACTACCTTAAACATTTGGAAGCCCTAAAATTTTCTACAGTAGCCGCAGGGAGCGTAGTTACTCCCAAGTAACTCACAGGTTAATGCCTTGACTCTTTATCTCTCCCTCTTACCTGCCTCATTTATACCCTATTGTATTCGTTGGTCTCGCACCTGAATACTGTTATTATATTGTAAATTTTATACTCCTGAGTATCTGTATATATTATCACTCACGGCATTATTATACCTACCTTATTGGATTTATGTTCATATTTAAGATACCCTTATAATTGTTTTTTGGTACTCATCTCTGATTAAAAGCATCCTGTATTTCCCTTACGCTTATGTTTTTTCCTTTATTTTGCAAGTTTGGTGACATTTTCTCTTGTATAGATTCACTGGGCGGCACAGGTTCGAGCCCAGAAAAGGGATTTTGACGTAGGAAAAATCTATTTCTGGGCGAAGGACCTGTGCCGCCCAGTGAACCCTCCCAGCTCCTCTCCCTTGGAGTCCCCAAACTTTGGGTACTAAGGAGTTGGGTTCTGAGCGGATGCATTGTTAGTAGTACCGAGTGAGGTTGAACGGCTCTCCTCTATTGGGGTTTCTGTCGTGGATGAATCTAAATAGTGCGGGACCTCTGGATTATACGCCCAATTTTATACCGACACCAATAGGTGAGCGAGCTAGTTAACCTAGCACTCCTTTACATTTTTTCTCTGGTATATTTAGCAGTAAATTACCTAAGAATAAGTGCTAAATGGAGCTTATTCACTGGGCGGCACAGGTCCTTCGCCCAGAAATAGATTTTTCCTACGTCAAAATCCCTTTTTTGTTTATAAGCGGCCTTTACCTATTCTTTGTAGGCGGTCCTGACTTGGAAAACGAAGTTAAACAACGTTGAGCCCATTCAACTTTTATTTTTGGTTAGATAAAAACAGTTGCTCTGTAAGAGTGATGAGATGAATATTTTTAGAAAATATTTTAAGAAATTTATTCTTTGAATAGTCTTCGTGCTGTTTTTCAAAGATGAACTAACGTTTGGTTTATTATGCTACGCAGTTTGCGCTCTATCGTTACGATAGAGAAAGAGAGAATCACGGTTTCACTTTGCAGAAAGAGTAAATCGATTTTGACGTTTTGTTCATTCTTCTTTCAAACTGAAGTTTTTTAGATACCAATTTAAAGGAACATGTTAATTTTCAATTTCTTAGTCCTTTCAGTTTTTTCCTTTAGTCAAATAACCTGTTATTGACGAAGAGTGAGTGAGCCATTCTCTTGTGAGTGACGAGAGAGAGAGAGAGAGAGAGAGAGAGAGAGAGAGAGAGAGAGAGAGAGAGAGAGAGAGAGAGAGAGAGAGAGAGAGAGAGAGAGAGAGAGAGAACGATCCGATCTTTATTCTCGTCCCAAGTCTCTGTACAAGGAGTTTGGGAGCGAGTAACGTTGTTCTCGATTCAGATTTTTACTCTCGTCCCAAGTCTCTGTACGGGGAGAGAGGATAAAACGTTTTAGTTTTTATTCTCATCCCAAGGCACTGTACGGTGAGAGATTGAAAACGTAGTCCTTAGTGATCTAGTTTTTAGTCTCATCCCCAGTCACTGATCTTTTTAACTTTATATATTTCTGTTTTATTCGATATATATGTATATGTTTATTGATTTTTGCATGTGTGTTTCATTTTGTACTAATGTGCTTACATTATACGACTTATTTTGCAATTCTAACCTTTTGATTTAAGGGAGAATTGCGTGCTTCAGGTAGAAATCAGCTTTATTCATGTCTAATGTGAAATTATTAAAAAATGCAATATCAGTGAAGAAAGTGCAAAAAACATGTTCGTTTGTTCGTGCTTGTCGCTTGCCTAGTCCGAGACCTCTTTCAGGCTCACCTGCACCAGGGAGTAGGAATGTCGTAAGACCTAAGGGAGTGCGAGGTGTAAACCAACCAACAGACTTTCCCTCAAAGGTATCAGACGTTGCTCGTCAAGCACGTCCTTGCCATAAGACAGGAGAGACGAAGTTTCTCCTCGTCTTCCGATGATTCGTCTCTTTAAAAGCCTGGGCGTAAGGTTTCGAGACGGTTGAAATGTTTATTAGTTCCTTCAGAACAAGTTCAACGTCCTAGCTGTAGTCATCATGAGAGTCCCGTTCATAGCGATGACGTTCATGTACAGACGTTTCTGCCACAGACTCGACGTGACGTTGAGCGGTAGACACCGTAGACACAACGTGACGTTGAGTGTCAGTCACCGTAGTCACGATATAGCATCGATCAGCAGTCACCGCTGTTACTACGTGACGTTTGAACGTCAGCCACCGCAGTCACAGGTTGATCCGAAGTTAAGTGTTTTGCAAGATATGCTGTTAAAGCTTTCTTCTTTAATAGAAGCTTAAGATCCTGTTCCTGTGCGAAAGGATCCTTTGCTTTTTGTACGTCACGGTTCTGGGATACGTGATTCAGGTCTTCAACCTTCTAAACGAGCTTTGTTACGCCACGCTGACGTATCGCTAGTGACAGCTTTGCTGTTAAACGAGATGCGGAGCATAAATCTCGATGTAACTTTGATCGCTTTGAACGTCAGCCACCGCAGTCACAGCGTGACGTTGAGCTGCAGACACCGCAGACACGACGTGACGTTGAGCGGTAGACACCGTAGACATGACGTGACGTCGAGGGTCAGTCATCGTAGTCACGATATAGCATCGAACAGCAGTCACTGCTGTTACTACGGGACGTTTGAACGTCAGTTTCTTCTGTCACGACTTGTAGTAGAATAACATTCTCTGCAGTCACAACGTGACATCGACCCTCCAACTTTAACTTCTGTTCATATACAAGTTGATGTAGCCTGTCAGGCTTTTCCTTCATGTCATTCTGAATATAAATCTCCTTCTCGCAAGACTTTAGATTTATCAGATGATGTGCCTTCTGAAGAAGTTGATGACCCCCTTTCAACTAATGTACTTATGGGGAGTCATTCAGAAGAGAAGTATCCTAGGGTGGTCCAATAATCCCTTGTTTTATAATTATGAATTTCTTTAGTGAAATTTTGTCCTACTCGTTTTGTAACGGCTGCTCCGCCGTCTGAGTTTACTCTTGGCATGACTTTCTTCGACTCCTACATTTACGAAGTCAGTTCTCTCTTGTTCTTCCAAGAGAGCCATGCTCTTATTGGGAGACTGGTTGGAATCCAGGAGAAGTTTAGGAAAGTCTGCTTTTGCTTTACCTCCTTCTTAATTAGCTTCTCGCTCGAGCGTCTGGTGTGACACAGGAGAAGTTCTCGGTTGGGGAGTACCTGCCTCTACCCAGGGAGACTTCTTAAGCCTAGTGGACTCTCCTCGTCGTCTAGCCATGAGACGCTCCAAGATTTTATGGTCTGCTTCAGAGCTAGACCATCTCCTGTTAGGAGTTTTTTCGAGTGTTTGAAGTATTTATTTGTTGGATTGGTCCCTGGGAGCCTTAAGTAAGAAGGTCTCTCCAGCTGTCAATGTATTGCTGTACAATTATGTCATGCATGAACAAGGCTATCAGAGATGGCTCCCATGATCTGGCAGCCACGTTCACTGCAGGAGTACTTAAGATGTAAGTGCGCTCAATGTGTTCATTGTCAAGACAAAGTTCACGATGAAGACTACCAAATCTGTCTTGGCAGCAGTAAGGGAAGGCGACTGGATGGTCTCTCTCGACCTTCAGGATGCATACTTCCACATCCCGATTCATCCAAACTTTCAACAACATCTGAGGTTTGTGGACGGGAAAGTAGTGTACCAATTTCGAGCACTGTGCTTCGGCCTCATTCCTGCTCCTCTTGTTTTTACAAGGCTCTTGCAAAATGTAGCAAGCTTTCTACATTTTTTGAGGATTCAGAGCCTCCCTTTATTTTGACGACTGGCTAATCAGGGCGTCGTCATTAAATCGCTGTCTGGAGAGCCTCTAATGGTCATTAGACCTAACCAAGGAGCTAGGTCTCATAGTGAACGTAGAGAAGTCGTAACTTACAGTACTCCATCCCAGACTATTCTTTATTTGGGAATGGAGATACAGTGTCAAATTTTTCGGGCCTTTTCGTCTCCCACAAGAATGGAACAAGCTCTGTTAAAAGTCCGTCACTTGCAAGAGAAAAACAGTTGCTCTGTAAGAGTTTGAACGAGCCTCGTGGGAACTCTTTCATCGCTGGAGTAGTTTATCCCTCTGGGGAGACTCAACCTTTGCCCTCTCTAATTTCACCTAAACCATTGGAACAAGGAGAAGGGCTTAGAGAGTATCTCTTTCCCAATCTCCAACTCAGTCTAGACATGTCTGACTTGGTGGGACAGCAACATCAGACTTCGAGAAGGTCTTTCTTCTGCGATCAAGAACCCAAACCATGTGTTGTATTCAGATGCATCGGATTTGGGTTAGGGAGCTCCACTGGACAGTCTGGAATGCTCGGGTCTTTGGTCCACGGATCAGAAGGAACTCCATTTAAGGCAAGTAACATCTCTCTTTTGACGAGATTTGTGCAAGGAGAAATGAATGTCTTGGCGGACTGCCTCAGCAGAAGAGGACAAGTCATCTCCATGGAGTGGACGTTGCACAAGACTGTGTGCGAGAAGCTATGGATGACTTGGGGTCAACCCACCATAGATCTTTTTGCGACTTCACTGACAAAGAGGCTCTTGACTTACTGCTTTCCAGTTCCAGATCCAGAGGCAGCCCACATTGACGCTTTCCTGCTGGACTGGTCTCACCTGAACGTTTATGCCTCTCCACCTTTCAAGATCCTAAACAAGGTGCTGCAGAAGTTCACCTCTCACGAAGGGACCAGGTTGACGTTGGTTGCTCCCCTCTGGCCCGCGAGAGAGTGGTTCACAGAGGTACTTCTATGGCTGGTAGACGTTCCAAGAAGTCTGCCGTTGCGGATGGATCTCTTGCGACAGCCTCACGTAAAGAGATTTCATCAAAGCCTCCCCGCGCTTCGTCTAACTGCCTTCAGACTATCGAAAGACTCTCTTGAGCTCGAGGGTTTTCGAAGGAGGCAGCTAGAGCGATCGCGAGGGCTAGAAGATCCTCTACCATCAGGATCTATCAGTCGAAATGGGAGGTATTTAGAGACTGGTGCAAGTCCTCCTCTATTTCCTCTTCCAGTGCCACTGTAGCGCAGATTGCGGATTTTCTGCTTTATCTGAGAAACGGTCGCTCCCTCTCTGCATCCACCATTAAAGGCTACAGAAGCATGTTAGCTTCTGTTTTCAGGCATAAGGGTTTGGATCTTTCTAATAACAAAGATCTCCAAGACCTGCTTAAGTCTTTCGAGACTTCCAAGGAGCGTCATATTTCGACTCCTGCTTGGAACTTGGACGTGGTCCTACAGTTCCTTATGTCAGACAGGTTTGAACCATTAAATTCAGCCTCCCTGAAGGATCTTACCCTCAAGACACTTTTTTTGGTGAGCTTGGCTTCGGCTAAAAGGGTTAGTGAGATACATGCTTTTAGCAAGAACATCGGCTTCTCCGCTAATAAAGCAGTATGTGCTCTTCAACTTGGTTTTTTGGCCAAGAATGAACTTCCGTCTCGTCCTTGGCCTAAATCATTTGAAATCCCCAGTCTTTCTGAGATTGTGGGGAATGAAGTTGAAAGAGTGCTGTGCCCCGTTAGAGCTCTTAAATTTTATTTATCCAGAGCTAAACCGCTACGAGGTTGTTCAGAGGCTTTATGGTGCTCCGTTAAAAAGCCCTCTTTGCCCATGTCTAAGAATGCGTTGTCTTATTTTATTAGACTTTTGATTCGGGAGGCACACACTCATTTAAGTGAGAAGGATCGTAATTTACTTAAAGTTAAGGCTCATGAAGTTAGAGTGATAGCAACTTCAGTAGCGTTTAAGCAAAATAGATCCATTAAAAGTATTATGGACGCGACCTTTTGGAGAAGCAAGTCGGTATTCGCTTCATATTACTTGAAAGATGTCCAGACTCTTTGTGAGGACTGCTACACACTGGGACCATTCGTAGCAGCGAGTGCAGTAGTGGGTGAAGGCTCTACCACTACATTCCCTAAATCCCAATATCCTTTTAATTTACTCTTGAAATTTTTAATCTTGTTTTGGGTTGTACGGGAGACTAAGAAGTCTTTCGCAATCTTTTTGATTTGGCGGGTGGTCAAAATATTGTTTCTTGAGAGTGCCCAGATTAAGGGTATTGATGAGGTCCTGTTATAGGGGTGTTCGCCCTGGATATAGCAGCTCCTGGGAGTCTTTCAGCATCCTAAGAGGATCGCTGGGCTTCGTGAGGATAGCGGACTAATGAGGCAGAGTAATCATCAGAGTCAGCTTCCTTACCAGGTACCTATACTTAAGTTTGTTTTTTGAATAGTTGTTAAAAACTCTTGAGCATATACGCCTTTATTGTTTTAATACTGGTCTCTACCCACCACCATGGGTGTGAATCAGCTATTTATATATTCACCGGCTAAGTTTAATATTTAAAAATGATATTTTCATTATAAAATAAATTTTTGAATATACTTACCCTGTGAATATACAGTATAATATTAAAGGCCTTCCCTTCCTCCCCGATAGAGACCCTACGGACTGAGAAGAACTGGTTTGGTTGAGAAGTATATGCGGTATCTGGCCGATAGTCGGCGCTGGTGGGCACACCCGGCAGCCTTCATGGCGATCGCTCGCGAGTTTTTGGAATCTGTCGACCGTCGGAGACGTCAGCTATTTATATATTCACCGGGTAAGTATATTCAAAAATTTATTTTATAATGAAAATATCATGTTGTTAGAATATTCCCTCCTAAGTACATGGTCTCCTCGGCTCATGGGGGAAGGGTTGGAGGGTGACCCAGACCTTGAGTCCGGAAGGTCTCACCTCCCACTCCAGAACCTTCGTTCACAAGTAAACTTACAGTTCTGGAGAGGGAGGTCTCAACCTTCCAGACTCATCAGTGGTAGCTAGGCAGATGCTTCAGGGGGCTTGAAGATGAAGTCCAGCGACCACAGCATCGAAAGCTCCCTGTAAGCCGAGGAGAGCATAGTAAGAGCTGAAGACAGAGTCGCTTCTCCAATTCATTCTGGACATGATTTCTTGTATAGATACTCCATTGTATAGCAGTCTTGATGAAGCTTGACCCCTTATAGAGTGGAAATTCGTTGACTGTTTAGTTGCATTTGGGTCGGCTCTGAAAATGCACTCCCTAAAAAGTTGTCTCATTTTTTGTAAAGACATTATCTTGAAGTGTTCATCTAGCCATATGTGGTCTTTCCTGTCTATGTTTCTTTCCATACAGGCTTTGTTTGTGTATTCCAAATAGAAGTTCAATTGTCTGACTGGACATATTTTTGGTCTGTTAGGAAGCTTCCTAAAGCTGATCTCTATTGGCGTGTAGTTGTTCTTTTGGTTTTTGGCCATGAAGGAAGGGTGGTTCCGTAAGACAATGTGTTCTGGGGTGAAGGTGCTCCTGGAAATGCAGAGATTGTTAAATTGATTTGCTCTTAAAGGGCAAGCTAAGGCTACTAGGAACAAGGTTTTCTGTGTCAGTAGTAAGGTAGAGTTATCTCTCGGGGTGTTGAGAAACGAGATTACTTTGTCTAGATCCCAGCCAGGGAACTGGTGAGAATTTCTAGGCTTCCTTCTATTAACTCCCGATATCATTGCTTTGACATATTTGTCTTCTGCAAGACAGTAACCTGGGAAATAACCTGACAAGATAGGACCTAAAGCTGCTCTGTAGCTCTTCAGGGTATTGTAAGACAGTCCCTTGTCTATAAGGTGATTGAAAAATAAAATAATTGCTAGCAGGGGGAATTTGGTGTCTCTTCCATACTCCTTGTGAATGAAACTTTTTAAAAATGTTATATAGGTTTTCATACTTGTGCAAGGAGCTGTCCCTCAAGCTGACAGCAATTTTGGAGCAAACCTCAGGAGGAAAGACATTAGGGAGCTGATCCTTTAAATTTTGAAGGCGATCAAAGTTGATTGGAGCTTTGCTGAGGGTGAGATACAATCCTTGAGAACTATCTAGTAGTCTTCGATCTTCACAGTATATCGTTTGTGCTGCTTCGCGACTGACCTCACTAATGGAATCCATGGTTCCGTCCCCTGCGATATGGTGCAGAAAAGCATGTTATTATTGCATTCTTTATAGATTTTAAAAGCTACTTTGTGTAGTAAGAATCCTGGTGGAAAGGCATAGAGAGGTTTTGATCCCTTCCAGCTAATCGTAAGTGCATTATTGCTGATGGCTTTTTGGTTTGGAAGAGATGAACAAAACTTTTTGCACTTAGTATTGAAGCCATTTGAGAACAGATCTATTTCCGGGGTGAAATTGAAGTCAGAGCAGATTAAGGAGAATAGACTGTCACTGAGGGAAGTTTCTGTGTGAATGGAACCCAGGTCCCTGGAAAGTGAGTCTGCGATGGTGTTACTTACTCCCCTGATCCATCTGGAATTTATCTGTATGTTGTGCTCCTGCATGGTACTAAGTATTTTCCTGACCAGTTCATGAGCTAACTTGTTTCTGATACTACCCTGTTTCCTTAGCTAACAATTAGTAACCTTTGAATCAACATGTATTAAGATTACCTTGTTGTATAACCTTGTGGTGAAGTGTTCCAAAGAATAGAAGCAAGCTAATAACTCTCTTACATTGATGTGAAGGGAGGATTCTTCATTTGTCCAAGTTCTATTTATTGAGAGCATGTTACCCGCTATTACTAATGCACCTCCCCAACCCTGGTTGGAAGCGTCAGTGAAAAGTTCTGCATCTATCTGTGGTTTTGGAATGTTAACCCCTATGTACATTTGTCTCTGTTCCCATGGCTTTAGGTATTTTTTGAAAGTGTGGGGAATGATTTTGTACCCTGAATTAAAATAACTGTGGTATCTGTGGAGATATTTAAGATGGAATCTTCCCAAGCTTGTATAGGATGCACTGAAATTTAAAGCTCCGATTAACATTTGATAGGAATGAAGGTCAGATTTAACAGAGTTGGAGAAAGCTTTGGCCAATTCGACACACTTCTCTATGTTTTTCCCACTGGGATTCATAGTTTTCTTAATCATATTGTAATGCACTCCTAAAAATTCAATTCTTTGAGTCGGTTCAATTGTAGATTTTTTAAGTGAGATATTCCATCCTAAGTCTGACAAGATATTAATGACTAGCTGAATGTGATTTTTACATTTTGAATAATCTTTTGCTAATATAAGAATGTCATCAAGATAATTGAATATTAAGATGTTATATGAGGTTCTAATATACTTGATCACCGTGTACATTATCTTTGAAAAAATATAAGGTGCTGTCTTTAGTCCGAAGGGTATCACAGTCCATTTGAACTTCCTTTTACCTAGTTTGAAAGTTAGAAATTTCTGGCTACTTGCATGTAATGGAATGTGCCAATAAGCATCTTTTAAATCTAGTTTGCAGGCCCAAGAGTTTAGATGTAGATAGGGAAATATAGTATTGGCCTTCAGCATGGTAAAAGAAGGTTTTTCAATATTTAACTTAAGCATCTTTTAAATCTAGTTTGCAGGCCCAAGAGTTTAGATGTAGATAGGGAAATATAGTATTGGCCTTCAGCATGGTAAAAGAAGGTTTTTCAATATTTAACTTAGCCGGTGATTATATAAGCTGCAACTCTGTTGCTCGACAGAAAACTCTACGTTAAAAATCCGCCAGCGATCGCTATGCAGGTAGGGGTGTACTTCAACAGCGCCATCTGTCGTGCAGGTACTCAGTACTCAATGTAAACAAAGAACTCAATTTTCTCTCTGTCGGGCTACCGGCAAGACCTACTAATTCGCTGTTGCTAACTGGATTTGTTTTCACAACTATTGGTGAAGTACACTATTCTAGTTTTGAGCTTTCGCTATGCAGGTGTTTTATCTTCATCTCAAAACTTGAACTCGTTTTGGATAGATTTAATTATGGTGACAAAGAGAGTATGGACTTTCTTTCACTTTTAAATGGCCGACCCTTCCCTTAGACGGAAGTGTGTTTAGGCTTTTAGTAATTATCTTATCACGTTATAGATTTTCCTCTATATATTTTATATCTCTCCGCCTTTATTAGGCCTCTTCGATTAACTTTCCATTTTTTATAAACATATAAAATAAATTTTAATGCTTTGTTTATATAGACCTTTCCTGAGAGTAGGCGGTCCTAACTTGGAAACCGAAGTTAATCAACATTGAGCCCTTTATATAGTCTTTAGCTTTTAAAGGATTTAAAACTTTTCAAATGTAATATTTTATGAAAGAATTTCTTTGATAGTCTTCGTACTGTTTTCAAAGATGAACTAACGTTTAGTTTTTTATGCTACGCAGTTGTTGACGTTCAGGACGTTCAACATGCGCTCTATCGTTACGATAGAGAGAGAGTGTATCACGGTTTCACTTTGCAGTAAGAGTAAATCGATTCTGACGTTTTGTTCATTCATTCTTAGCTTTAATGTTTTAAATTCTAATTTAAAGGAACTTTTTATTTGAAAAACCTTTCAGTTTTTTCCTTTAGTCAAATAACATGTTTTTTTGATGATATATAATTGGGCTCTTCTCTTAGGTGCGAAATCAAGAGAGAAAGAGAGAGAGAGATAGAGACGGAGGGAGAGAGAGGAGAGAAAACGTTCCGTTCAAGCGGGTAACGTTGTTCTCGTGTTACTCTCGTCCCTAGTCTCTGTACGGGGAGGAAGGATAAAACGTTTTTAGGTTTTTATTCTCGTCCCCAGGCTATGTGCGGTGCGAGATTGAAAACGTAGTTATATGAACTAGTGTTTAGTCTCTTTCCCAGCCACTGATTTTTCTTTTTATCTTAAAATATGTTTTCTGTTTTTTGCTGGTATTATGAGCTTGCATTATACGACTAATTTTGCAATTACTACCTTTTAATGAAGGGTAGAATTGCGTGTTTCAGGTAGAAATAAGTGCAAAACAGAAAAGCGAAGTGATAAAGTGATATGCGCAAAGTGTTACAGTGTTGCGTCCGGGCGCAAAGTGTTACAGTGTTGCGTCCGAGGGTTCGTGTGTTCGTGCCTGTCGTTCACCTAGTCCGGGACCTCTTGCAAGCTCCCAAGCCCAGGGGAGAAGTAATGTCAAAAGACTTATGGGTTCGAGAGGCCTTGACCAACGAACAGACGTTTTCCCTCTATGGTATCGGGTGTTTCTTACCAAGATCTCCCCTACCATAAGACGAGAGAGACGTTGTTTCTCCTCGCCATCCGTAGGCTTTTCGCATAAGAAACCTGTCACAAGGTTTCGAAGCCCTTAAGCGAAAGTCAGTCCTTTCAGGACAGGTCCAGCGTCCTGGTTACAGCCATTAGGACAGCTCTGACCCTATGCAGTCATCGGATAACTGCTCGCCGCCTAACAAAAGCGTAACACAGACTCCGGAAGTTTTTTTTTTGTAGGCAAAGTGTTGCGGTCACAGACGTTACCCTCGTCTATTACCACAACCATTTCCGTTGATCCTTAAGGGGGTTGTATGGCAAAACATGCAGTATATGCTTGCCTCCCTTATGGAAGACTATTCTGCCGATTAGTCCGTTGAGTCTAGCCGTTTATCTCATCGATATCCTGGCTTTCAGCCAACCTAACGTTCCTTTGTGCTTACTGTTGACGTTGGCGTAGCTTAGTCACGTCAGTCAGGTTGTTTAGAACCACACTCGATGCGGTCTCGTGTGGTTTTTCAGCCGCATTTGGACGTTAAGCCACTGGCTGATGCTCCTGTTGACGTTCACTAACAATCGGAGTTGACTTGTTTTGACGCTGTGCGTCAACCTCCGCATTCTAGAGTTGTTTTGACTGCTCAGTCTAGGCAGTCAAAGCAGTCTCGAGTGGACGCTGTACGTCCTCACGCACCTGTTGTGGTTGACAGTTCAGTTGTTGACAGTTCACAGACTGTCAAGCAGTTACATGACGTTGCGTTCTGGTCCACTACTAATGCACCAGTGAGAGACTCAGCTTTTATCGGACAAGGTTCGTGTAGATGAGGAAGTTGCTGTTCTCCCTCCTACTGATATTCCCTTGAGGACTCTGTCAGATGGAGAGGAGCCTTAAGCTGCTTAGCCTCCTATGGACTTTAATTAAATCATGATGATTTTTTTAAGGATCTTCGTCCGGATCTTGTAACTGCTGCTCCTCGTTCGCCTAAACGTCAGAGCTTACACTAGGCCTAGCTACTTCGAAGCCGTTGTTTTTAAGCTAGTGCTCTCTCGCTCTCCTAGAGAGCGTTACGTTGGCTAGGCGACTGGTTTTTCACCAGGAGGAGTTTGGGGGGATACAGCCTTTGCTTTCCCTTCTTTTAAACTGGTTTATAGAGCGAGAGTCTGATATGACACGAGAGAAGTTCTCGGCTTGGGAGTTCATGCCTCTGCCCAGATAGACTTCTCAATTCTGGTAGACTCTCCCTGGCGCCTAGCCAGGAGACACTCCAAGTTGTTTACAGGTCAACTTCTCAGCTGTTGTCGAGCCTTTGAAGTTTTGCTGTACTATTATGTCACGCATAACAAGGCTTTCAGGGATGGTAAGCGGTACCGCCTCAGTCGCTAACCCCGTCTGTTGCCACACCTGCTCCCGTAGACCCTAAATGGGCTTTGCTGCAAGACATGCAGTCCAAGCTTGCGTCCTTGATAGAGGACTTAAATGCGGAGAAGAACCTTCTGGCCAACAACCTTCCAACCGGTCGGTTGTGCGCCCTGTTGACGCTGAGGTAACCTACTCGCGTCTGCCAGTTGAGGTGGTTCCTCCACCGATGCGACCCAGTGTGGGTTGCCAGCCGCACGTTGACGTTAAGCGACGCTCGGAGGTGGTTGTTGACGTTCAGGACGTTCAACAACCAGCAGAGGTGACTTGTTGTGACGCAGTGCGTCAACCTCAGCAACCCGGTAGGGTGTTGACTGCACAACCCAGACGGTCTAGACAGTTTCGGGTTGACGCTGTGCTTCCTCGCGCACCCATGGTTGTTGACAGTTCACAGACTGTGCAGCAGTTCCATGATATTGCGTCCGGCTCCGTCACGCATCCACCAGTGCGACCGGATTCAGCGAGTCAGACGTTGCCCACTCCGTTGCCGTTTCCTCATCAGTTTCGGATGAGGAACCCTCTGATGAGGACGTTGCTGAACAAGACGATCAGCCCCCAGCCCTGCTATCCATCCAGAAGATGCTGAAGAAGGAACGCTGCTCAGTCAGGCTGTGGATGAGTCTGGTAGGGACGCTGTCATCCGTGGATCAATTTGTGTCACTAGGAAGACTACACCTCCGTCCTCTTCTATACCATCTAGCTTTTCACTGGAAAAAGGACAAGACGCTAGAAGCGGTCTCGATCCCGGTTTCCGAAAAGATAAAGTCTTGTCTGACTTGGTGAAAGGACTATATCAACCTAAGAGAGGGTCTTCCCCTGACTGTTCAGACTCCCAACCACGTTCTCTTCTCGGACGCATCGGACGTAGGCTGGGGTGCGACATTAGACGGTCGGGAATGCTCGGGAATATGGAACTCGAGTCAAAGGACAATGCATTTCAACTGCAAGGAGCTACTGGCAGTACGTCTGGCCTGGAAAAGCTTCAGGTCTCTCCAAGGCAAAGTAGTGGAGGTGAACTCGGACAACACCACGGCTTTGGCGTACATCTCCAAGCAAGGAGGGACCTACTCTCTGACGTTGTACGAGATCGCAAGGGACCTCCTCACCTGGTCAAAAGGTCTAGACATATCACTAGTAACGAGGTTCATCCAAGGCAACTTGAATGTCATGGCAGATTGTCTCAGTCGGAAGGGACAAATAATTCCAACAGAATGGACCCTCCACAAGGATGTATGCAAGAGACTTTGGGCCACCTGGGGCCAGCCAACCATAGATCTCTTCGCAACCTCGATGACCAAGAGGCTCCCAATATTTTGCTCACCAATCCCGGACCCAGCAGCAGTTCATATAGATGCCTTTCTCCTAGATTGGTCACATCTAGATCTATATGCATTCCCTCCGTTCAAGATTGTCAACAAGGTACTGCAGAAGTTTGCCTCTCACGAAGGGACAAGGTTGACGCTAGTTGCTTCCCTCTGGCCCGCGAGAGAATGGTTCACCGAGGTACTTCGATGTCTAGTAGACGTTCCCAGAACACTTCCCCTAAGGGTGGACCTTCTACGTCAGCCACACGTAAAGAAGGTACACCAAGGCCTCCACGCTCTTCGTCTGACTGCCTTCAGACTATCGAAAGACTCTCGAGAGCTAGAGGCTTTTCGAAGGAGGCAGCCAGAGCGATTGCTAGAGCAAGGAGAACATCCACCCTTAGAGTCTACCAATCGAAGTGGGAAGTCTTCCGAAACGGGTGCAAGTCAGTATCCGTATCCTCGACCAGTACCTCTGTAACTCAAATAGCTGACTTCCTCTTATATCTGAGGAAAGAACGATCTCTTTCAGCTCCCACTATCAAGGGTTACAGAAGCATGTTGGCATCAGTCTTCCGTCACAGAGGCTTAGATCTTTCCAACAATAAAGATCTACAGGACCTCCTTAAGTCTTTTGAGACCACGAAGGAGCGTCGTTTGGTTACACCTGGTTGGAATTTAGACGTGGTACTAAGATTCCTTATGTCAGACAGGTTCGAACCGCTACAATCAGCCTCCCTGAAAGATCTCACCTTAAAGACTCTTTTCCTGGTATGCTTAGCCACAGCTAAAAGAGTCAGTGAGATTCATGCCTTCAGCAAGAACATCGGATTCTCATCCGTAACGGCTACATGTTCTACAACTTGGTTTTCTAGCCAAAAACGAGCTGCCTTCTCGGCCTTGGCCAATATCGTTCGATATTCCAAACTTATCGTATGGTTGGAAATGAACTAGAAAGAGTCTTATGCCCTGTAAGAGCTCTTAAGTTCTATTTAAAACGAACTAAACCTTTACGAGGCCCGTCTGAAGCTTTATGGTGTTCAGTTAAGAAACCATCTTTGCCTATGTCAAAGAATGCTTTATCCTATTTTATCAGACTGTTAATACGAGAAGCTCATTCCCATCTGAATGAGGAAGACCAAGCTTTGCTGAAGGTAAGGACACACGAAGTTAGAGCTGTCGCAACTTCCGTGGCCTTTAAAGAAAATAGATCTCTGCAAAGTATAATCGACGCAACCTATTGGAAAAGCAAGTCAGTGTTCGCGTCTTTTTATCTTAAGAATGTCCAGTCTCTTTACGAGAACTGCTACACTCTGGGACCATTCGTAGCAACGAGTGCAGTAGTGGGTGAGGGCTCAACCACTACAATTCCCTAATTCCATAACCTTTTTAATCTTTCTCTTGAAATGTTTTATTATTGTTTTTGGGTTGTCCGGAAGGCTAAGAAGCCTTTCGCATCCTACTTGATTTGGCGGGTGGTCAAAGTCATTTCTTGAGAAGCGCCTAGATTAGAGGTTTTGATGAGGTCCTGTTGTATGGGTTGCAACCCTTGATACTTCAGCTCCTAGGGGTCGCTCAGCATCCTAAGAGGATCGCGAGGCTCCGTAAGGAAGACGTACTTAAAAAGGCAGAGTAATTGTTCAAGTCGACTTCCTTACCAGGTACTTATTTATTTTAAGTTTGTTATTTTGATAACTGCTAAAATGAAATAAAAAATCCTCAGCTCATAATAATGTAAACATTTATTGCTGGTCTCTACCCACCCCCCTGGGTGTGAATCAGCTTATATAATCACCGGCTAAGTTAAATATTGAAAAATGTTATTTTTATAATAAAATAAATTTTTGAATATACTTACCCGGTGATTATATATTAAAGGACCCTCCCTTCCTCCCCAATAGAGACGCAGTGGACCGAGGAGAAAATTGAGTTCTTTGTTTACATTGAGTACTGAGTACCTGCACGACAGATGGCGCTGTTGAAGTACACCCCCTACCTGCATAGCGATCGCTGGCGGATTTTTAACGTAGAGTTTTCTGTCGAGCAACAGAGTTGCAGCTTATATAATCACCGGGTAAGTATATTCAAAAATTTATTTTATTATAAAAATAACATTTTTTAATCATGGTGTTGAGCACCTTCATGTCAAAGATTAGTCGTACTGTTCCATCTGGTTTTAATTTATAAAATATGTGGTTGGAGTAGTAAAAGGAAGTTCTGGGGATCTGCTCTATGACACCTAGTTTTAGCAGTCTGTCACATTCTCTTTCCAATATTTTACGCTTGTTAATTGAATAAAATCTATCTTTACCTGTTCTTTTTAATGACCTCTGGGCTTTTACTTTATTATTAAATGGAATTCTCACCCCTTCATTGATAATTTTACAAGCAAAAGAGGCATTAGGAAGCTTTCTCCAACTATCAATATTCTTTAGTAATGACTTACCTATCCTATTCTCTGGGGGGCTCTGGGAGGAGTTATTCAATGGGTTTGAGGCCAAAGGCAAGGTCTCTTTACTTCTATCCTGATTTATAGCATTTGGCCCAATGTCATGATGGTTTGGTGCAGAGCAAAGCTCGTTATTATCTGGTGCTGAGCAAAGCTCATTAACAACTGGTGCTGAGCAAAGCTCGTTATTAACTGGTGCTGAGCAAAGCTCATTAACTGGTGCTGAGCAAAGCTCATTATTAACTGGTGCAGAGTAAACATCGTTATCAACTGGTGCATAAAATACTGGTGCTGAAAAAATCTCTCTTTGAACTGGTGCGGAGCATGGCTCAATTTCTAGGGTCTTTCTTTTCTCTGGCTCCTGAACTATTAGCTTGTCCATTTTGTGACCTCCCCCCCCCCTGTACCCACCTCGCCTATTACCTCTTCTAAGCGGCTGAGACTTGAATCTAAAGTTAGGGTTACCTTTGAGGAAACTGAACCTTCTTCCCTGAAATCTGCCCCCAAAGTTGAATTTCCTACCCCTGAAGTTTGCTGCCCCTCCTCTGCGGAGGGGACCCTTGTGAAAGCAGGCAGCAATGGCTGAATTTTGGTCTTCAGTTATATTCCAAACTTCTTTAATGTCTGCTTTGATTATAAGATCTCTTATCTCTTCCTTGAGGTATCTAGGAAGTGCTCTGCTTCTGAAATTTCTTATCAAATTTTGTATGAGGTCTATGCTCCTTCTTAGGGGACCAATAATAATCTTGGACAAAAATTCAATGTCATTTACTTTGGAGGGGTATACAATGTGTGCCAGTGCTGCATGCCCTTGAAAGGCAGAAATACTCATTTTAATATTTTCTATGTCATAAAAAAACTTTCTCTTGTAGCTGTCATCAAATACCTTACCTTCAGGCCAGAAACTCAACTTTGGAGTATTAATTAATTTAAAAAAGTCTGAGAACTCCTTATTTTGACTACTAACAAAGAATTTATCACGGTTATCACTATGGCCTTCACTGAAAGTTAATGCTACTAGTGAATTATTCAATTGAATTTTCCCTTCTCTATGAAGAGATGTTCAGCTTTAAAATTGGTGGAAATATATGAAGGAATGGGTTTATGGAAGGTAAGAAGGTTGAAATCCTCGTAATCACTTTCATCTCCATTATTATAAAAGGAAAAGAGGTCTAAATTTGCACTTTCAGGTAATTCAGGTGATCGTCTTGAGCGCTTAGTAGGAGGGGGAGCCTCATTCTTCTTAACAGGTGAACCACTTCTGCAGAGATGAATGTTTTAATATCAGTGAATTATTTACCATAGATTAATTTAAATGTTTGTTCAACAGGTATAGTAAATATGGACAGCAGCGGACCTAGAAGGCTGAAGTCAGGCAATGGGGTTCACGACTCAAATAGCCCTCTTAGGTTAATTCAGTGCCATATTCAAGTGAATGATAAGTTTATATCTGTTATTATTAATAATCTAGACCTGCCTCATATGTAACCCTTATCAGATCGCCCCCCAGGGCCTAGGCTAGTGTCGATAGGTTTAAAGCGAGAAATGTAAACTCGAACTTACCTGTGGTCTAGCCTACTGCCTATTAAGCTGCGTGCTTTTGATGTGTCAGGCAAGCAATTTGTTTTGTATACCTAGTTATAATTTTGTTATATATATAAATTGGAGTATTTAGTTTGTTTACTCCAATTATTCGTGTTGTAATCATGCACATGCTTTGCTTAAGCTACTTACGCTATGTTCGGAAATGCCTGCTCTAAGCATTCAAATCATAACAAACTTACGTATGGGGGCCGCCATTTGCATTTGTGACATCATGAGTCTAAATCAGCTGCTTTCCATATGACGTTTTCGTTGTAAACAGAATTTAAAACCTTACCTTTTCAGAATAATTTGCATGAGAGTTTGATTCTGTTGGAGTAACATATTTACAATACCAGAATTAGAAGGCATATCACTTCCTGCAGTCGATTGTGTTCGTTTTTCGTTACTGATTACGTTCTCCTCTTCGCTGGAGTCTTCGCTAAGCCGATGCACCTCCACGGAGGTAAGAATTTGCCTAGCCATAATCAAGCCGTGGGCTGAGATATTACTCTGGTTGCTGAGTGCAGAATAATGAAAACCAGCAAATATATGTTGGGAGCAGCGGGAGGGAAAAGAGGAGAACGTTCTGTGCCGAAGTCAACTTCAGAAATGTGACTTCCATTGCCGAGTCAACCCGCTCGTCCCTGGTAACTCCGCCCAAGGGGGCGTGGTTTAGGGCTCGCGCCGCCGCTTGGGGGGGTTCCGGGGGGGGGTGTATAAGCTACCACTGGTAAGTCCGGAAGGTTGAGACCTCACTCTCCAGAACGCCCTCTTCCAGATCCCACAGTGGTTCAGCGCATGACCAAGGCCCAGTGCGATATCAGGCTTCAGTTCACAAGCAGTCTCCTCGTCATCGTGTTCCCACACGCGAACCAGTTGCAGCTCGTCACAGGATTCCAGCGCGCCAACCACTTCCAGCTCGTCAAAGGGTTCCAACATGCGACTAGATTCCAGCTCGCGGCCGCGCGCCAGCGTGCGACTCCTTGCTTACTTGACGCAACATGCCACGTGAGTCACTTTGTTCTCGCTCCCGGCTTCCTGAGCGTGATCACCCTCCTGCACATGGTTGCCTACCTACTCATGACCAGGATGCCTCCTCTTCTCGGAGTTCTACCTCAGCTCGAGACCCAGTTCCTGCTCACAAGTCTACTGTACATTCCCTAATAAAGAACTCAAGTTTTATATCGTTGAGAAAAATACAAATTACTTCAAATTTGTCATTTTTGGTGGTGATATTTTCTTCTTTATCATTAAGAATAGCTAAGTTTGATGAAAGATGTCTTAGGTAGAGCAGTTGTAAGTGGAATACTGAATGCTGAACTTAAGAAATCTTCAAAACATAGATCACCAGACACATCTCTCTTTTCCAGGCCGAACGGAAAGCTATTGCGGAAAGGATCAGAGCAGAACATCGAAGTGACCAGGAAAGCAAAAGAATAACAAAGCCGTCAGTTGCCGTCCCAAGGGGCAAGGGAGAGGTGGCAAAAATGAGTGATAGGCTGCCTCAAGGTGGATGAGGTTAATGATTGCTATGTTTGTCTTAAACTAGCTTCAGTCATTATGCAAATAGTGTATTGTATGTTTTTTTCAGCATACCGTACAATTTATGCAATATTTTAATTAGGAATAAAGTGTCTCTGACTGAAGCTTGTAATAGATATATATAGCAGTTATAACTTTTAAAGTACTATAGAAATCAGTAATAAGTGTGAGAGAAGAGTTTGTGTACAACAATGTATGTTTTTATTTATTTTACTTTTTCTTGTCATTAAAAAGTATCATAAAGTATTCCTTAAGTGTAATGCAGTTTAGAATGGGATTACTTTGTGAAAAGACAAAACAATCTTTAGTTAACACATTAATTTGTTGGATCAGTAAATTTATCTCTCTTTACATACTTTTTATTAAAGTAAAAGATATAAAGCATACATTTTTTTTTCTTTGAATATATCGGTCATTGTCTGTGCAAAATGCTTTTCTTAGTTGTCATATTTCAAGCATATTTCACAGAAACAATGAAATTAAAGATTTTTTTTTTTGAGCTGGAGTCCTGTTATATATGAAGCTTTTACTATCAAGTCCTATTAGGTCAAGGTAAAAGTGGAAGTTCAAGGTAGGAATTCAGTTCAAATGAAGTTTGTATTTGTTATGGCGTTTTCTTGCACTTTGTGATTATTTTGGAAATAAACGTGATTGTTTAATTTGGAATGAAAATTGTTCAATAAATTAAGTTAAGGGTGTTTTGTATTCATATTTTAATTGATTTTTATCTGTATTTAATTCTGGATTCTATGAATAATTCAGAAGTACAGATATAAGAATAGTCAACTATTTGGAAGCAAATTCTTGCTGTAGCATACTTTACTACTTAAATGATTAGGCTAAATTCAAAGTAGATTATATATCATCTCAAAATTATATATTTTTTATTAGATATGCATTTCCTCTTAATTTTGAATTTACCAGCCTTGTTGTTATTAACATACTGCTATTTTTGGGCTCAAGCCATGGCGTCCTGATGGAAGGTTCCTGTTTGGTAGCTTCCTTGGGTATAAGACTACTAAGATATTCCCAGAGAATTTAACCACAGGTTATCACAGAATTCTAACTTCTGGAGCGAGTATCTCAAAGGTTTCCCTTTAAGACATCGTAATACAACAGGGGACACGCATGTCTGGTCGTGCCACATAGCTATCTCCACCCCGAACAGAGTTAACGCTTCGGTGTGTAAGGGCTGAGAATAGCTGGGAGCCGTTCCACAGCTAATCTCACTCGTGGCTACTACTGATACTCGAGACGTAAACAAACGGACGCCATTGCTCTAATGACGTCACGAGCGTCTCCATCCTTTGTTTAGTAGCTGCCCTACTGAGACGGATTTTCCCTTGTGTGAACTTTATCGTTTTGCATCTTCGCTATGTCGTTACCTTCAGCCTCGCCTTCTTCTGGAAAGTTGAGTACAAGGTTCCAGTATTGTTTAATTAAGCTCTGGCCGTAAAGTAAATATTATTTTGCGAAATAATTGATGTTTTGTGGCAGAGCTGTGCCTCTACCGGACCCGCCATTTTATGGCGTCGTTGTTGTTTTGCATGTCTTATTTAGTTAGCCACAACAACGCTTCCGGCCTTATATACTAATTGAATACATTAGTTTATTTAGTCTTCATAGCTAGGAACTTTTATTTCGTGTTTAGACGCTTTTTATCGGTCATCGATTGACCTCATACCAGTCGGCTACTATAGCCCCCAGGCCAGGAGCCTATATACAAGTGTTCATGCATGAATTATCAGTGATCCTAGACTAAGTTATGAAGATAGTGGCATTATTATTATACAATACTTTTGACTAGTGATGCAAATGTTTTCGCCTTCAGGGACCATATAGGGGATAGGCTAGTCAGTGATTCTTACTAGCCTAACCTAACCTTAGGACCCCTATATGCTTCCTTCATCCCCTGCCTTGGCATTCCCTCTAATTAGCCTTGATCCCTTTTCTGAGTAAAGGGATTCATTGTCTAATAGAGTATTATATCGCCTCTCAGTCCTCCCTAAAGGAATGAACCCCCTTTAGGATTGCGTCTGAGAGTGAGGTTAGGCTAGCCTACCTCTATGGCTAGGATAGTCTGCGACTTTCCTGCGATAGCGATACGTCTTCTTCCCTGCCTAGTTCAGGACTTTTAGCCCTGATCTAGGTCGGGTTAGGAAGGTTTCTCTGTTCCTTGCTGAAACTGTACTCTTGCACCGTTTTAGCCGATCAGCCTAATCTTAGGTTAGGGAGTGTCCTCCCTTCCCTTTGTGGCCGCTCTGGTACAGAAACCCTTCCTGGGAAGACCCCTCTCTTCTCCCTCCCCACCTATCTCTTGTATAGCCTAGCCTATGCTTAGGTTAGTTTATACTTATCTGTCCCCTGTCCTACAACTCCTCCTTAGGGTGGATGAGTAGGGCTACCCGAGCTTCCTTGTGCAGTCCGCTCTGGTACATATTCCTTCATAGTGTCCTATAAGGTTAGTTCCTAGTGTAACTCTGCATAAGGGAGTCTCCCCCCCCCCCCATCTTGGGTGTTCCCTAGTCCTCCCTTGGGCTACCTGCTCCCGGTCCCTAGTGACCCCTGCATATGGATGATAGAGCCTGTCTCTATCATGGGTACTCCCCCTCAGGGAGGGGGAGGGATGCCTGGAACCCTGAAGGTACTTCCTGCATCCTTCCCCCCTCCCCCTGTCTCTCTATCTATCTGGGTGCCGGTCTCTTGCCGCCTCTTATGCCGGCAATACCTGCCTCTTGGTGACTTCCCTACCCTTGCCGCCAGCCCCCCGTGTTCCGAGGGACTGCCGGCTGCCGCCGGCTACTACCGGCGGCTCTCCTACTCCTATCTAATCGTCCGCTTGCCGGTCGATCTCCGGAGTGCCGGCATATACTGCCGGCAACCCGATACTACCTGTACCATCCTTACCCCAGTCACCAATCCGGCATCCTCCGGCTGCCGGAGCCGCCGCTCCCTGCCGGCGTGCCGCCGTTGTGCCGGCGGCCGCCATCCTGGTATCTAACTGACTTTTGAAAATTGTCTGTTCTAATGCCAGAATCTATGCTGGAGCGGGCTCCGGCGTGCCGGCGGCTTGCCGGATACCCCGGAGGCGTCAAGAATACTTGCACCCCCTCTCTGTAGCTATCATAAGACTAAGATAGCCCTACCTAGCAAATAGATAAGCTGCTTTGCTTCTAAGATCAGTACCTAGTACTGCTCTATTAGTGATCATGCTGTCTCTTTGCATTCTTCTATTTCCAGCATGCTATGTGCATCTTAGCACGGCTGGTTGCCAGAAGCAGTTACCCTTAATGAGACCTTCTGGCTCTTATTTGGGAACCGAATGAATTCGATCCCAACCTTGTCCTTGGCTTTCCATGGAGTTCCAATATAATGGGAATCCTAGGAAACTGTATCCAATGATCTCGGTCATTTGGATTATCCCAGGACCAAGCCTTTGGTAACCGGCCGGGCGAGATGCATGGAGCGTGTTCTCCTTTACTGTTTCACTCTCTATGCATCACACCTTATAAGTTAAAATTAATGATTAATATTAACTTAATTTAAGAGCCATTCCTATGACTCCCCCATACTCATTTTCTCTTTCTTCCACAGGAGGAGCAGATGAAATGCGATTTCGCATACTGTGCCGTGAAACGCTCCCAGTTTTACGGACATACGGCGTGCAGGACTCACGCCCCTTGCTCAGACAAGAGAGGGGATTGGAAGTTCTGGAATCCACTGGATTGTACGGTCTGCCAGGCCTACCTAGTTGAGGCCTTCCATAACCCTCCCTCAGCGGAGGTTAGAGACGTGGCTCGTGAGAAACTGCGCAAGTGGGTGCGTGGTTTTCAGAGGAATGCCACTGGACCGTACCTGGCCACTGAAGAACTGAGGTCCCTGCTGTTCCCTAAGGCCTCCCCTGATTCAGTGGTTCCAAAGGAAGCAATCCCAACTGTCCAAATTACGGTGGAACCTGATGTGGTCATGGCTCAGTCCATGCACGAGTGTCGCCTAGATTCCGAAGAGGATGAACAGATCTCTGACGTCTCGGAAGACACGGAGAAGACGCTTATGGCTCAAGGAGCCGAAGAGGAAGAAGACAAGGTGGAATACACCGAGTCGGAGCTTGGAGCTCCTCCCCCATCCATCCCTCCGCCTACTCCTACACCGACGGATGTGTCCATTCCGTCTACCTCCTCGACCCCGGATCCCTCTTCGTCTACCCAAGAACTGATCCGGCTGATTAGAGCTGTCATGGACGACAGACTGAAGGAGAACCAGGAGTCCATCAGGTCAATGATTGGATCCAGAGAACCGAAGAAGATTTCGGTTAAGGATCTCCCAGCTTGCTCTCATGCCAACCCGTGGAGGTATGCAGAGCATATGGTTATTGCGACCGGCAGGATCTTCGTTAGTGACAAGATTGGCACGGTCCCGTTGGAAGATGTGGAATTCTTCCCAAGCTTCGAGGCCTACCCGGACTGTTACGTCCGGCTTCGTTCTGAACCTGCCTCGAAGGAGGAGACCGAACCTAAGGAAGAGATAGTGTTCGATCTCGCTAAGGCCCAGGCTATGTTAGCCTCCGCATTTAAGAGCAGGGGCTTTACCTGCTCTAAGCTTCCTGCCTTGAGCAAGAAGCATCCTACTTATGTCGCTCCCGACACTGCGGTTCTTCCATTTTTGGAAAAGGCCTTGGCTGCATGCCTTAAGGCGGCGGAAGAAGGGAAACCCTGCCCTGCACTGGAGGAGTGCAGACCCTTCTCCATCGTAACGCCCCCTGACACTAGACAATGGAAAGATGTCCAACATACTTTCGTTGTGGGTAGGCTTGATCCTGACGTTGCCGGACGTCAGTTTAATGAAGACCTCCCTAAGCTCAATGATCACCTCCTTCGCCGGGAACAAGACACGAAGGAGAGGCTTGCAGCGTCTCTTTCTCATCAAGTCCAACTTGAAGTTATGGCCTGTGACACAGCAGTACCAGATCACTACATGGTACTGGCCAAATCCCACTTACTGACGGTAATGAAGGACTTGTACCATTTCATAAAGGCTCGTAGAGCCTGTCGTGAATTCGTGTTTGTCGGTGCCACCGTGAAACACGAACCCCGGAGGCTGATTTCCTCCAACATCTGGGGAAAGCACCTGTTTCCTTCGGACCTTGTCAAGGAAATAACGGACAGAGCCGCCACGGAGAATAGGAACCTTCTCCACAAGTGGGGCATGTCCAGGAAAAGGAAAACCTCTCAGGACGATGGACCTCAGCCTAAGAGGAAACCTCAGAAACCGAAACCCCAGCAACGTCAACAAAGACGTCAGTTTCCGGGACCCGCTACCTCCCAAGTGGTTGCCCAACCACAACAGACCTTTCAATTGGTCCCCCAACCGGTGTTGTCACAGTCACCGGTCTTCACCCCTGCCTTCGAACAGCCAACCACTACCTTTCATGCCAGAGGTAGAGGCTCGTCTAGGGGTGCAAGCAGAGACGCCTCTCGTCGTCCCTCCAGAGGTAGAGGAGGTAAGGGAGCTAGCGGCCGAGGCAACAAGTCCTCGGGACACCAGAAGCAATGAAGTGCTTCCGGTGGGAGGAAGACTCCGCCAATTCCAGGATCGTTGGACCTTCGATCCTTGGGCACACAGCATCATCAAGAACGGTCTAGGCTGGAGTTGGGTGCATCCACCCCCAATCTTCCAGCGGTTCTTCCAACAATCGACCCCCATTCTGGAAGAATATGTTCTAGACCTCTTGAACAAGAAGGTGATAAGGAAGGTAAAGTCCACCAGGTTCCAAGGGAGACTGTTTTGCGTTCCCAAGAAGGACTCAGACAAGCTCAGAGTCATTCTGGACTTATCCCCCCTCAACAAGTTCATAGAGAACAACAAATTCAAGATGCTGACGCTTCAACAAATAAGGACCCTTCTGCCTCAAGGTTCCTACACGGTCTCTATAGACCTGGCGGATGCCTATTGGCACATTCCAATGAACCATCACGCTTCCTCCTACCTAGGATTTCGACTCCAAAGGAAAAGCTACGCCTTCCGGGCCATGCCATTCGGCCTCAATGTGGCCCCTCGGATCTTCACAAAGCTGGCGGATGCCATAGTACAACAGCTCCGCCTAAGAAACGTCCAGGTGATGGCCTACCTCGACGGCTGGCTAGTCTGGGCTCCATCGCCCGAAGAGTGTACAAAGTCTTGCGACGAAGTTACCCAGTACCTAGAACACCTGGGATTCAAGATCAACGAGAAGAAATCTCGCCTCTCTCCAGCTCAGAAGTTTCAGTGGCTGGGAATCCACTGGAATCTTCAGTCACACCGCCTTTCCATCCCCCAGAAGAAAAGGAAGGAAATAGCAGGGTCTGTCAAGCGACTACTGAAATCCAAACGCATTTCAAGACGACAGCAGGAACGAGTTCTAGGCTCTCTACAATTCGCCTCAGTGACAAACCCAGTGCTTCGTGCACAGCTAAAGGATGCCGCGGGAGTCTGGAGACGATCGGCATCCATCGCTCGAAGAGACCTCAAGAGACGGCTTCCAGACAGACTTCGACGCCTCCTAAAGCCGTGGTCGGAAGCAATGGCCCTGAAAAGGTCCATTCCTCTCCAACACCCTCCTCCATCACTCAACATCCACACGGATGCCTCACTGGAGGGCTGGGGAGGTCACTCCCACCTGAAACAAGCTCAAGGGACCTGGTCTCCACTATTCAAGACGTTCCACATAAACATCTTGGAGGCCATGGCGGTCCTTCTTACTCTGAAGAAGCTATCCCCGCCGCCCTCGATCCACATCCGTCTAACCCTAGACAACTCGGTGGTAGTTCGTTGTCTCAATCGCCAGGGCTCAAGATCGCCCCAGATAAATCAGGTGCTTCTCCCAATCTTCCGTCTGGCGGAGAAGAAGAAGTGGCACCTGTCTGCAGTTCACCTACAAGGATTCCGCAACGTGACAGCGGATGCTCTATCTCGGACAAACCCGATAGAGTCGGAATGGTCTCTAGACGCAAGATCATTCTCCTTCATCTCTCATCAAGTCCCAGAACTTCAGATAGATCTCTTTGCAACGAGCGACAACAATCAACTTCCTCTGTACGTAGCCCCGTACGAGGACCCCAAAGCAGAAGCGGTGGACGCCATGTCACTGGACTGGAACAGATGGTCCAAGATATACCTGTTCCCTCCCACCAACCTTCTGTTGAAAGTCCTCTCCAAACTGAGAACCTTCAAAGGGACAGCGGCCCTAGTGGCTCCCAAGTGGCCCCGGAGCAACTGGTACCCCCTGGTCCTGGAGCTGCAGCCCAAGCTGATCCCTCTCCCGGGCCCAGTTCTCTCTCAACAAGTACAGAAGTCGACTGTCTTCGCTTCATCATCGAAAATCAAGGACCTTCATCTCATGATTTTCTCTCCCTTGCCGCAAAGAAGAGGTTTGGGATCTCGAAGAAAAGTCTAGACTTCCTAGAGGAATACAAGACCGAATCCACGAGACGGCAATATGAATCATCCTGGAGGAAATGGGTCTCCTTTGTTAAAGCAAAAAATCCTAAAGAAATCACCATTGATTTCTGTATGTCCTTCTTCATTCACCTTCATGGACAAGGATTAGCAGCCAATACGATTTCAACCTGCAAATCGGCTTTGACTAGACCAATTCTATATGCCTTCCAAATTGATCTGTCCAACGACATCTTTAACAAACTGCCGAAAGCATGTGCTCGCCTCCGCCCAGCACCCCCTCCGAAACCGATCTCCTGGTCACTAGACAAGGTGCTCCATTTCGCCTCCAACTTGGACAACGATTCATGCCCCCTCAAGGATCTGACTCAGAAAGTTATATTCTTATTTGCTCTCGCCTCGGGAGCTCGAGTCAGCGAAATAGTGGCATTATCAAGAGAAGAGGGACACATCCTGTTTGCTGATTCAGGAGAAGTGACCCTCTCCCCTGATCCGACGTTTCTCGCCAAAAATGAATTACCCACCAAAAGATGGGGCCCTTGGAGAATATGCCCCCTGAAGGAGGATGTCTCTCTATGTCCAGTAGAGAGCCTCAAGGTCTATCTTCGCAGAACTTCAAACTTTGGTGGAGGCCAACTCTTCAAAGGAGAAACATCGGGCAGCGACCTGTCACTGAAACAATTAAGAGCGAAAATCACCTACTTCATTCGCAGAGCGGATCCGAACAGTACACCCGCTGGTCATGATCCTAGAAAAGTGGCATCTTCTCTGAACTTTTTTCAGAGCATGGACTTTGAAAGCCTTAAAAACTTTACGGGCTGGAAGTCCTCGCGAGTTTTCTTTAAACATTATGCGAAACAAGTGCACGAAATCAAACATTTTGTGGTAGCCGCAGGTAGTGTTATGAAACCTGCACCTAACTCTGCGTAGAACAGTGAGTTATTTGGGACTCTAACTCTTCGGGTGCCTATGTTGACCCTCGAGTGATTCATAGTGATGTCTAAAAACACTTAGTGCTTTTATAACTGTTCTTATCCCAGGTGAAATGTCATAGTGTTACACAAGTGCCGCATGCCTTGAGCATGATGTGTTATTTAAAGACTTGCGTTCCTCGAGAACGAGTACCTACTAATCCTGAAATTCCCTTTCAGATTCAAGAGCAAGCCTTTATTTCTATGTACATTATTATTACTGTAAATGAACTTTACTTTTGCTGTAAATTATTTAATTTCTGCATTGTGAAATAAAATTTCTATTTTATTACTTATGCGTCTCCTTCAGCTCCTACTTACTATGAAATATATACTGTCATAGTTTTATTTATTCCTCCTTTCTTATGGTCATGAAGAATTTAAGATATCTATCCTTAAATTATATTCATCTTGCCTCAGTAAGGTTCCTACTCGAATACTTACTTCTGATAATCAGGAGATGAATCCTACACACAGTGCCCAACCACCACTGACCCACTCAGAATGTTCCTATACAAATATCAAACATTCTGCTTCATCTCTAAGCTATTAAAAAGCTCTTCTGTCAAGATGAATAGTCCTTCAATACCACTTTGACGTCGGCATAGCCCATGGGAACTTCCTACCAATGGGGGGCAGGATACTTCGTTCCTATGGTTCTTATCTAAGATTACTTTGCTATTTGTCAATGCCTAGGCACTTAACTCTGGGGGGAAAATCTACCACGATACATTGATTCTCTGGTACTCTTCCATCAGGACGCCATGGCTTGAGCCCAAAAAACGGATTTTGAGCGAAGCGAAAAATCTATTTTTGGGTGAGATAGCCATGGCGTCCTGATGGACCCTCCCTACTACTTCGTCAGTTTGTTCCCACCCTACACAATTGTATCATGGTGATGGGCAGCAACTGGCGCCAGGATAAAGACGCTCGTGACGTCATTAGAGCAATGGCGTCCGTTTGTTTACGTCTCGAGTATCAGTAGTAGCCACGAGTGAGATTAGCTGTGGAACGGCTCCCAGCTATTCTCAGCCCTTACACACCGAAGCGTTAACTCTGTTCGGGGTGGAGATAGCTATGTGGCACGACCAGACATGCGTGTCCCCTGTTGTATTACGATGTCTTAAAGGGAAACCTTTGAGATACTCGCTCCAGAAGTTAGAATTCTGTGATAACCTGTGGTTAAATTCTCTGGGAATATCTTAGTAGTCTTATACCCAAGGAAGCTACCAAACAGGAACCTTCCATCAGGACGCCATGGCTATCTCACCCAAAAATAGATTTTTCGCTTCGCTCAAAATCCGTTTATTAAGGGACTGATTTTATATGTTGTGGCCTGATTGATAACGTGTCTGCTTGGTGATCCCCAGACGGGTTTGAGTCCTGCTCAGACTCATTAGATTTTTTAGTGCCTGCAACCTTACCATCTTTGTGAGCTAAGGATGGAGGGGTTTTGGGGGAGCCTATAGGTCTATCTGCTGAGTCATCAGCAGCCATTGCCTGACCCTTCCTGGTCCTAGCTTGGGTGGAGAGGGGGCTTGGGTGCTGATCATATGCATATATGGTCAGTCTCTAGGGCATTGTCTTATTTGCTAGGGCAATGTCATTGTCCCTTACCTCTTCCATTCATGAGCAGCCTTTAAACCTTAAATGCCGACAAGTAATACGATAGCATAAATTATGAAAATATAACTTACATCAAATAGTTTTGCAGCTCACAATATTTTTTTTTTATAGAAAAAAACTACTGTACAAATTTTTAAAGTTCACATTTGATGTATTGCTAAATTATAATGTATTGTATTAATGAATTTGGCTGTTTGATATGATGTGAGGAGATTTACAAGTAGATTTTATTTCATGATTATTTAGGAAGAAAATTATATTTTAGGGTTTTCTTCAGATAGAAAACGTACCATGAAAGCCTAGAATTAAAACATTTGTTCAAACTACATTATTTTAAAATGGTTGTTCTATCAAAGAAGTGTGCTTAACAATATTGTATTCTCACTCTACCATTGAGAAAAAAGATCGATTGTATAATTTTTTTTAAGCTCTAGTAGGCAGTGAAATTTGTTAGTTTCTTTTTATTTTATATTCTTCAGATAGAAAGCGTACCATGAGAGCCTAGAATTAAAACAATTGTTCAAACTACAGCATTTTAAAATGGTTGTTCTATCAAAGAAGTGTGCTTAACAATGTTGTATTCTCACTCTACCCTTGAGAAAAAAGAATTGTATCATTTTTTTAAGCTTTAGTAGGTAGTGAAACTTGTTAGTTTATTTTTATTTTATATTTTTGTTGATGTATTGTTGCTATCTCAGTATCAAACACATGTACTTTACTATACCAGTTTAAGTAACATGCGTGTATGAAATGAGAAGTGTTATTAATTTTTTTTTCTATAAATTTACTACATGTATTAGAAGTGAAATGTTCTTTGGCACTAATTATAGATTGATATTTTGAAAACTTCCTATTTCATTTTTTACAATTTTCCCTCTGTATGAACAGCTAAAAAAAATAACCCTTTTACCCCCAAGGTAAGGTTAAATTTCGAGCACATTTTGCTATATATTTTTTTCTAAATTGCTCTAACAGCCTTAATTTTTGTCATAGAGAGATCAGGTTGGTCTCATTCTTTTGGAAAATGCCTGAAGTTTCTCATAATGTTATGAAAAATATGCAAAAACATGTAAATAACAGTGTTTTGCAAGAACGTACCGGTACGTCCCTTGGGGGTGAAAGGGTTAATCTCCAGTACCTGTATTCTGGCTTAGATTAGATCCATGGAGAAGACATTCTTGCAAAATTACAAAACAATCGTTATAAGCAGAAAATGCAAGTCAATATATAACAGCCGTACATATTTTATTCAAGTGTGGTAATGTCCCTGACTGGGGAACGCCAGAATGGGGTTCACGTCCCGCTTAAACTTAATAGTTTCTTTGGTTGCTGCAACCTCACCATCCTTGTGAACTAAGGATGGGGGATTTGGGAGTCTATAGGTCTATCTGCTGAATCATCAGAAGCCATTACCTGGCCATCCTTGGTCCTAGCTTGGATGGAGAGGGGGCTTGGGTGCTGATCCTATGTATATATGGTCAGTCTCTTGGGCATTGACCTGCTTGGTAGGGCAATGTCACTGTCCCTTGCCTATGTCATTACTGAGCAACCTTTAAACCATTAAATGTGAAGGTTTGGAAGAAAATAAAGAAATTTTACCCGAATATTAATTACTCATTAATATTGTGAGCTTGCAGTGCTAAGATTGGCCTTTGAGGCTTTCTAGTTTTTTAAATAATAATTACAGTATATCCTAATGTGAAAATTGCTTTAATATTGTTCAGTACTACAGTAAAACTTCCTTAACCATGTGATCCCAAACTGCATATTTGATGAACTATTAATACCATTATAAAGAAATATACATGGAAAATTCACCTAATAATGGCCGCTAAACTGGAAGCACCCAACAAAATTTGTTCCGACCCGAATATAAACCCTCGTTCTTTGCGTAAGAGATAGATTAAGTGCGAACTAATTAAAGTTTTCAAACTGAGTGCCAAAATATTTAACAGCTTGCCTGCTTGCCACTCTATAGAGTAGGATGATTGACCCATGGGCGTACAGAGTCTCTTTTCTATGCCCAGCCATGATTTTCCCTGTGTTGTTATCAGTCTTGCCACACCTCAAGTAAATGTGTGTGATGGCATTATCCGTAAGGGCACAGAAAACTTACTAACTGTAGGCAGGCCCTCTATATGTGTTTCAAGTACAGCAAGTGTTGGCTAAAAGGGGTTCCTAAGGCGTCATCCCTGATAAGAAGGCCGCAATTCTCATTGTAAAGGATGAGAAAAACTCTTGCTGAAGTTTTCCGCAAGTATGAGAAGAACAAGTCTTTGATTCGGGAGACTTTTATGGAGGAGGAAAGAGATACAATCAACCAATTTTACATCCCCTCCTATCACTATTTTACAGCTCCTCCAATCATTATTATATTATATGGGAACACTCCCTTCAATCCTCGGTGAAATTAGGATAAGCTTCTCTCCTAAGGAGTCATCATCTCAGGCACACAAAGATCACCATACTGCGTAACATTCAAAGCACCAACCAATAGTCAGTTCAGGCTCAGCAGAGCACTGACAGTCCTACAAACCACCCATGCGTCCGCTCTCCCACAAGTCTTCGGAAACGTGTCCGTTATGCTAAAATTCTACCAAATGCTCAAACGTGCCCCATTGTTTACAATTTGGAAGAATGCGTTGCTTCCAGTGTGCAGCATTCAGCTGTTCGCCCACTGGATCATCAGTGTGCGAGTACTTTGTCCTTACTACAGCGGACTCCTCCTTACCCTCCAGCCATTTGATAAGAGGTTAATACATGTCATTCAACTTACCATTCACAAATATGGTGCTTCAGTTTTGAGTTTCTCCCTTGCCTCAAACTTCAAATACAATACGACATTCTGATACTTATCCTCCATTTCCTCGGGTCGCAACATCGGCTGGTTGCAGCCCCTAAGCATTCGAGACCCCTCTTGCCTTAGAAACTACTACTAATTAATAAGTATCGACCTGATATCCACATCACTGCTGCAGACAAGTTGACGAGAATCTATTTCTCTCGTACTCCAGTTGAGGAAGACATTGACGAGAATCTATTTCTCTCATAATCCAGTTGAGGAAAACATTGACGAGAATCTATTTCTCTCATACTCCAGTTGAGGAAGACTTTGACGAGAATCTATTTCTCTCATACTCCAGTTGAGGAGGACATTGACGAGAATCTATTTCTCTCTTGCTCCAGTTAAGGAATACACTGAGACCTCTCCTCCCCTGACTCACCATGCTCATCTTACTTCTCCGGATCGTGCAGCCAGTTTTAGCCCCTCATGTTCTCCTTCAATTTCTTTGACCCACACCACAGAGGTGCATCAAGAATGGAAGGATGTTCCAGAGAAGCAGAAGAACTTGCGCCAGTTTCTTGAACAGGAGCCTTCTTATATTTCACCTCCACCAGTTAGACTTAGAGTCCCTTTGCAAGATGCATCTTCCCACATCATCATCGATGATTCACCAGTTTCCTGTCGAGGTGGAACCTTCTGACTAACTAAGCAGAAGTTGCCCCTTTAGAGGTTCTTACTTCAGGCTAGGGAGAACAATCTACTTTCATGAAGGTCCTGAACATCATTAGATGAATAAATGGCCTTGGGGAGCCCCCTTGCATGTCATCAGGAGATACTCTCATTGATGGTTTTTTACCAGAGTTCAAGGCGTGAAAGAATTGGCTGATCTTTGTTCACAGTGGTAATGCAACTGGCCATAAAAGAAGAGGTGTTTATCACTAAGAACGTGTGTACCCTGACTATAAATGAGGTACGCTTTGTTTCCTGATAGCACAATGCCAAGGCCTGGGTCACTGCTGTTCTCCTAAAGCAATAGTTCAATGAATGCTTTTCTCCTAAAGTGAAAGTATACCTTAAGAATGTAGGGCTAGCTTTTAAATTTCTACCACCCGACACTACCTTGATCCTACAACCTCTTGACAAGAGCCTCATAATGTGCATCTAAATGCTGCCCACAATCACTCGACAGTTAAAAATATCAGGCATTTTAAATCAAAATACTTACCGAGTGATCAAAGGGATTGACCGGTGATGAAGTGTGGGACAGAGGTAGATGGAAAACGCTGGCCAGAAACATCGACCCCACATAAAAGTGGGAAAAGATGCAGACAAAGAAGAAGAAGCCTGAGTGATGATGCAAATACCTATATGTAATGAGACATGCTATTGGCAAATTATGTAGCATATTCTTTGTAATTACAGTCCCCATGCAAGTACAGTACTTACTTATATCCAGTGTTGTACTGTACACAACTAAATTGATATTCCCATTTTCAGTCTTACTGTATGCCTTCACCAAATTGTTTTTTCAAATTCAGTGCATACTTACAGTATGTACAGTTATTACTGTATATTGTACAAATGTATGATAATACTGTTACAGTACCAAGGTAACTTTTTACTTCATCTACCCTCAACAGGTATTGATGCAGAAATCAATACGCATATTTAATTGATGACTGGAAGACTTTTACCATCCCTGATGCCATTATGTTCATAGAGTTGTGGCTGTAAACAGTCATTGTCTTTTGGAAGAATATTTGGTCTGAAACCAATATGATTTCACAGATCTTTCAGAAATAGATGGACAAGTTAAAAAACAGTATTAGAAATGGTCAGACAACTTGTTGGCAAAGGAAAGGCAGACTTGGTGGTTGAAGAAGATGTTGACTGGATAGAGGAGCACTGGGAATAATTATCCATTGAAGACTTGGAAGAGCTCATTGACCTGTCGACGGAAGAGGTGGACGAAAATAACAACGGAACAACAAAATTGGACTTTAGACAAACTCATTTTTGTGTTTAGAATATCCTGCGAATTAAAAACAAATGAACTAACTGAATATGACCTACATTTTGAGTCAATCATTATGTTTAGAGTATCACTAGTTCTATGTAACATCTGCAGCAAGCATAGGATGAAATGAAAAGCCAAACACAATAATTGCCAATCCCTATGTTTTTGACAAAGATTAACAAAAAAAGGATTACAAGTGGATAAACAGTAAAAGGTCCAGTACCATCAATGATGCCTGCTGCCAGCTCAGTACCATCAACTTTACCTAACACTGTTTTGGCATATTTACGAGGAGACAACACATGACACATTAGGAAGATCTAGTCTTATTTCAACACTTTAAGAGGTTTTCTTAAGATTCCAGATTGCGATAACCAATCATATGGTTCCCATCGTAAGGTTCTTGATCATAAGATTTCCATTGCAGCAAACAATCGTAAGGTTTTTGATTGCAGTAACCAATTGTAGGGTTCTCGATTACGATAACTGATCATAAATTTGCTGTGGGAAACCCTGATTGTAGAGAACAAGCACGGGGTGACTCGTTTGCAGGGCACAACAAAACCTCCGCACACTTGTAAAAGTAAGATCTCGTAGGACATAAAAGCGATGAGAAGTCATAATTGAAGAGCACCAATGAGGCAGATGCCCGAAAGACATTGAAGAACGTGAAGCGTCTTATTGTGCTGCGTCGAGCAATGGCAAAGAACACCTGAACCTTGATATGTGGAATATTCAATCATGTGTCGAAAACGTGCGATGAATATTTGAACCTCATACCAAAACGTATTCTCGGCGAGATAAGCATTTCCGAACCGTAACCTTTCGAATTGCATTTGAGGTGAGAATGTACTTGGATCAGCAACCACTCTTGGTACATACCGCCTCTTTTTGTTATGTACCCGCCTCACATACTCAGATTGTTGTAAGCACTCAGCTAAAGTACACTGAATGGACTAGTATTTAGACAGCCTTCCCCTTCGGGTGAAGTACTGTACAGAGAGTACTCAACTTGCAACATTGTTTGTAAGTTGAATTCTGTTAAATTTTGACCTTGGGTATAATTCTAACTCAAATGCCTATGATTTTCAACAGCAAAAGTCAACAAATAGTCCCATTTCATATGGCAAATGTCATCGTTATCTAATTGGAAGACAGCCTGTGAATAGTGGTTTTCACACGCCCCTGATGTATACACGACACTCACGAGGTGCTCGCGCGAGGGTAGTAACCTCTGAATTCCATGCTTTTATTTTTCTCTGGTATATTTGGAAGATTTATATCAGAAAAGGTAGAAAGAAGGACTTTTCACCGGGCGTCACAGGTCTCTCCCCAGAAATATATTTTTCCTTCGTCAAAATCCCTTTATTACAGTATTTTATTATGAACGTTTGATACAATATCTGAGACTCATGAATTCAGTTGGTCTTGAGTTTGTATCTGAATGGTTGTAAGTTGAGGACCTTATCTGTACTGTACCACAATTCCATTGAGGGTGTTGCATTCAGTACAAGGAAAGGGGAAGAAGGGCAAAGACCTTATTCCTACTGGTATTGTGTCCAAAAGAAAGGAAGTGGATTGTTGGCAGGTTGCACGGACAACTATCACGCAGCTACCGTAATCGAGAAGCAAACTACAAGGTCCTCGTCTTCCATAAGAATCTTTGCACACCATGATCTCGACAAAACCATCATCTAAGGCTTTCCCATCACCCGCCAGTAACTACAGACATCTCATTATAAATCACAACAGCTCTGTCCCAACTACAACAAAATCATAGTAATCCTTTTAAAAGACAAGGGCTTGTATCCGTATAAGAACAAATGTGATGTCATGGTGGCCGATGTGGTAACGTCCCTTACTAGTGATTGCCAGACTGGGATTCGATTCCCGCTCAAATTCATTAGTCCCTTGGGTCGCTGTAACCTCACCATCCTTGTGAGCTAAGGATGGGGGATTTGGGGGAGCTTATAGGCCTATCTCCTTGGTCCTAGCTTGGGTGGAGAGAGGGCTTGGTCGCTGATCATATGTATATATGGTCAATCTCTAGGACATTATCCTGCTTGATAGGGCAATGTCACTGTCCCTTGCCTCTCCCATTCATAAGCTGCCTTTAAACCTTTAAGCTTGATAAGATTATTTGTGGACTTTAAAACATGTATATATACAAACTAGATGGCCTGGAAAAAAAGCCTCGACTCTGAGGGTACTGTGTACAGCCTCTATGTAGTTCAGTGACTGCATCGGGGTTTGGAATGCACTGTTCTTGAAAGAGGTTGCTCGAGAAGAATGGTTGCACGACAACCTGCTAAGTTACTACGACGACAGAGGCCACAAACCTGGAAACCCCTCTCTCTGAATCCAATAAGTGAACACCAGCATCTCACTGCTGTTCAATAAAACAATATAATCCAACTTGTCTTCCTGAACTAATTTATCACCTACTGAGTCATGATGAACTGGGGTAATGTACTGACCTGGTTCAGACCAGTCTTGTAACATAATTATAAAGATACATATAAAACTGAGAAGGAAGTATCTTCTTCAATGAATGTGCTTTTTCCCAATTTTGTGTGGGGTAAGCACAGTTGCCTTCTTTTTGAAGGACATTGCTTTGCCTCTGGGGTAGACAGTAGTCCCGACCGGCTTCCCTGCCTGACATCGCTTAGACCCCAGTAGCGTATGTTCATGTGTTGTAATAGTCCCAAGCGTCCTTCCTCCCAGCAGGGAGGAGTCCTGGCGCAGTTAGGTCGACAGATCGAGACGTGTGAGGTGTCCGTTATGTTTTTAAGTGTTGGAATGGCTTTGTTTGTGTGTGTATTAGTCTGTAACACCCATTTGCTTTAAGCAAACCTATCTGTCGATTACATGCATAATCCTGAGGTGTCTACACGGATAGCAAAGTGTCCGCCTCCCTGGCTGGTAGGCTGCAGATTTGAACCCGCGCCACAGACCTCTACGAAGTCAAAGCTTGCTATCCAACATACTTAGCCATCAAGGCTCTCCGAGAAGGAAGTATACCCCCCTTCAATTCTTCCAAGCCGATAGCATCTACTCAACATACTATATAAAACAAATTATATTTAGAAAATGATCATTAAATAAAAGATGGACCCATCCTCTTATCCTTTTCTAGGAGCTTCAGTATCCTACTATTACTGTATTTAATTTTCAGAATCTGACTTTTTCTGAAAAAGATGAGAAACCACACAGAGGAAACTTTAATCTTACCTATTCATAAATGCCCAAGACTTAAATGGCTGATCTCACCGAGTATTTTTTCTCGTCTAATTTTTTATCTATGTCCTTTCTTCTTGGCATATTAAGAGCTGAAAATAAAGTAGATAATACTTTGTTAGTAGCCTGGGTATTTAGTAGTTTTTATTTAAAAATTCAGCTAAATGAAAACAAGAATAGCTGCATCAGCAAAAAATCCTTTACTTCACCCAAGCCTGTACAGAAAGTCCTCAACTTACAAACATTCGACTTACGAACATTCGGGGATACAAACATTCGGAGGCACAAACATTTGGAGGCACAAACATTCGGAGGTGCAAACATTTGGAGGTGCAAACATTCGGAGGTGCAAACACAAATTAACTGAAAATAACAAAGATTAAATAAAGAAATACTTTAATAAAACAACAATATATAATTTAATACAGTTAGCAAAACAACATTTGTAATAACCTGATATCTATTTCATATAAAACCCGACTGGCAAGTACAGCGGTAATGTGTTTGCCTAGCATTCGCGTGGCAAGAGATCGATCCCCGCCCAGGACCGTGAGTTTAAACTGTTTACTGGGGAGGCGACTGCTGTGGTAGGGCACCACAGTGTTGGGTTGGGCTTGCCCGGCTGACGTTTTGGTGAGCATCTATTCTGATGGAACTGGACTGAAACCAGACACCTTTAACCTTTATTTTTGGGCTCAGGCCATGTCGTCGTGATGGAAGTTCCTTCGAAGGTAGCTTCCTAGGTATATTTGACTATACCTAGGAAGCTACTAATGAAGGAACTTCCATCAGGACGACATGGCTATCTCACCCAAAAATAGATTTTTCGCTTCGCTCAAAATCCGTTTTGACTTTAGTAGCTGGAAATTTTAAGCATGGGATCCAGGTTAGGCCTACGCTAAGCCAAAATTTGACTTTACAAACAGTTTGACTTATAAACATCTTGGAACTCATTAGGTTTATGAGTTGAGTACCTTCTATATAATTTCAAATTATCAAGAACAAATAAATGAACACTTACTATAAGGTTTGTATTTAAACTATACCTAGCACAACATCTAAAATTGTTTATTTGTTGAACAGGCTGACATGAGTATTTTTATAGTTTATATATGACATATCTATTTTGACGTTGTTACTGTTTTTAGAATGATTTATTGTTAATTTGTTCTCATCACTTATTTATTTCCTTATTTCCTTTCCTCACTGGGATATTTTTCCCTATTGGAGCCCTTGGGCTTATAGCATATTGCTTTTCCAACTAGGGTTGTAGCTTGGCTAATAATAATAATAATAATAATACGAAAATTAATGGTAATTATCACCATCAAAAACTTCATTTACCATTCTACAATTATTCAACCGGAAAAAAAACGGATTTTGAGCGAAGCGAAAAATCTATTTTTGGGTGAGATAGCCATGGCGTCCTGATGGAAGGTTCCTGTTTGGTAGCTTCCTTGGGTATAAAACTACTAAGATATTCCCAGAGAATTTAACCACAGGTTATCACAGAATTCTAACTTCTGGAGCGAGTATCTCAAAGGTTTCCCTTTAAGACATCGTAATACAACAGGGGACACGCATGTCTGAACGTGCCACATAGCTATCTCCACCCCGAACAGAGTTAATGCTTCGGTGTGTAAGGGCTGAGAATAGCTGGGAGCCGTTCCACAGCTAATCTCACTCGTGGCTACTACTGATACTCGAGACGTAAACAAACGGACGCCATTGCTCTAATGACGTCACGCGCGTCTTTATCCTGGCGCCAGTTGCTGCCCATCACCATGATACAATTGTGTAGGGTGGGAACAAACTGAACGAAGTAGTAGGGAGGGTCCATCAGGACGCCATGGCTATCTCACCCAAAAATAGATTTTTCGCTTCGCTCAAAATCCGTTTTTTGGGCTCAAGCCATGGCGTCCTGATGGAAGAGTACCAGAGAATCAATGTATCGTGGTAGATTTTCCCCCAGAGTTAAGTGCCTAGGCATTGACAAAACAGCAAAGTAATCTTAGGTAAGAACCATAGGAACGAAGTATCCTGCCCCCCATTGGTAGGAAGTTCCCATGGGCTATGCCGACGTCAAAGTGGTATTGAAGGGCTATTCATCTTGACAGAAGAACTTTTAAGAACTTAGAGATGAAGCAGAATGTTTGATATTTGTATAGGAACATTCTGAAGTAGACCAGTGGTGGTTGGGCACTGTGTATAGAGTTCATCTCCTGATTATCAGAAGTAAGTATTCGTGTAGGAACCTTACTGAGACAAGGTGAATATAATTTAGGATTAGACATCTTAAATTCTTCATGACCATAAGAAAGGAGGAATAAATAAAACTATGACAGTATGTATTTCATAGTAAGTAGGAGCTGAAAGAGACGCATAAGTAATAAAATAGAAATTTTATTTCACAATGCAGAAATTAAATAATTTACAGCAAAAGTAAAGTTCATTTACAGTAATAATAATGTACATAGAAATAAAGGCTTGCTCTTGAATCTGAAAAGGAATTTCAGGATTAGTAGGTACTCGTTCTCGAGGAACGCAAGTCTTTAAACAACACATCATGCTCAAGGCATGCGGCACTTGTGTGACACTATGACATTTCACCTGGGATAAGAACAGTTATAAAAGCACTAAGTGTTTTTAGACATCACTATGAATCACACGAGGGTCAACATAGGCACCCGAAGAGTTAGAGTCCCAAGTAACTCACTGTTCTACGCAGAGTTAGGTGCAGGTTTCATAACACTACCTGCGGCTACCACAAAATGTTTGATTTCGTGCACTTGTTTCGCATAATGTTTAAAGAAAACTCGCGAGGACTTCCAGCCCGTAAAGTTTTTAAGGCTCTCAAAGTCCATGCTCTGAAAGAAGTTCAGAGAAGATGCCACTTTTCTAGGATCATGACCAGCGGGTGTACTGTTCGGATCCGCTCTGCGAATGAAGTAGGTGATTTTCGCTCTTAATTGTTTCAGTGACAGGTCGCTGCCCGATGTTTCTCCTTTGAAGAGTTGGCCTCCACCAAAGTTCGAAGTTCTGCGAAGATAGACCTTGAGACTCTCTACTGGACATAGAGAGACATCCTCCTTCAGGGGGCATATTCTCCAAGGGCCCCATCTTTTGGTGGGTAATTCGTTTTTGGCGAGAAACGTCGGATCAGGGGAGAGGGTCACTTCTCCTGAATCAGCAAACAGGATGTGTCCCTCTTCTCTTGATAATGCCACTATTTCGCTGACTCGAGCTCCCGAGGCGAGAGCAAATAAAAATATAACTTTCTGAGTCAGATCCTTGAGGGGGCATGAATCGTTGTCCAAGTTGGAGGCGAAATGGAGCACCTTGTCTAGTGACCAGGAGATCGGTTTCGGAGGGGGTGCGGGGCGTAGGCGAGCACATGCTTTTGGTAATTTGTTAAAGATGTCGTTGGACAGATCAATTTGGAAAGCATATAGAATTGGTCTAGTCAAAGCCGATTTGCAGGTTGAAATCGTATTGGCTGCTAATCCTTGTCCATGAAGGTGAATGAAGAAGGACATACAGAAATCAATGGTGATTTCTTTAGGATTTTTTGCTTTAACAAAGGAGACCCATTTCCTCCAGGATGATTCATATTGCCGTCTCGTGGATTCGGTCTTGTATTCCTCTAGGAAGTCTAGACTTTTCTTCGAGATCCCAAACCTCTTCTTTGCGGCAAGGGAGAGAAAATCATGAGATGAAGGTCCTTGATTTTCGATGATGAAGCGAAGACAGTCGACTTCTGTACTTGTTGAGAGAGAACTGGGCCCGGGAGAGGGATCAGCTTGGGCTGCAGCTCCAGGACCAGGGGGTACCAGTTGCTCCGGGGCCACTTGGGAGCCACTAGGGCCGCTGTCCCTTTGAAGGTTCTCAGTTTGGAGAGGACTTTCAACAGAAGGTTGGTGGGAGGGAACAGGTATATCTTGGACCATCTGTTCCAGTCCAGTGACATGGCGTCCACCGCTTCTGCTTTGGGGTCCTCGTACGGGGCTACGTACAGAGGAAGTTGATTGTTGTCGCTCGTTGCAAAGAGATCTATCTGAAGTTCTGGGACTTGATGGGAGATGAAGGAGAATGATCTTGCGTCTAGAGACCATTCCGACTCTATCGGGTTTGTCCGAGATAGAGCATCCGCTGTCACGTTGCGGAATCCTTGTAGGTGAACTGCAGACAGGTGCCACTTCTTCTTCTCCGCCAGACGGAAGATTGGGAGAAGCACCTGATTTATCTGGGGCGATCTTGAGCCCTGGCGATTGAGACAACGAACTACCACCGAGTTGTCTAGGGTTAGACGGATGTGGATCGAGGGCGGCGGGGATAACTTCTTCAGAGTAAGAAGGACCGCCATGGCCTCCAAGATGTTTATGTGGAACGTCTTGAATAGTGGAGACCAGGTCCCTTGAGCTTGTTTCAGGTGGGAGTGACCTCCCCAGCCTTCCAGTGAGGCATCCGTGTGGATGTTGAGTGATGGAGGGGGGTGTTGGAGAGGAATGGACCTTTTCAGGGCCTTTGCTTCCGACCACGGCTTTAGGAGGCGTCGAAGTCTGTTTGGAAGCCGTCTCTTGAGGTCTCTTCGAGCGATGGATGCCGATCGTCTCCAGACTCCCGCGGCATCCTTTAGCTGTGCGCGAAGCACTGGGTTTGTCACTGAGGCGAATTGTAGAGAGCCTAGAACTCGTTCCTGCTGTCGTCTTGAAATGCGTTTGGATTTCAGTAGTCGCTTGACAGACCCTGCTATTTCCTTCCTTTTCTTCTGGGGGATGGAAAGGCGGTGTGACTGAAGATTCCAGTGGATTCCCAACCACTGAAACTTCTGAGCTGGAGAGAGGCGAGATTTCTTCTCGTTGATCTTGAATCCCAGGTGTTCTAGGTACTGGGTAACTTCGTTGCAAGACTTTGCACACTCTTCGGGCGATGGAGCCCAAACTAGCCAGTCGTCGAGGTAGGCCATCACCTGGACGTTTCTTAGGCGGAGCTGTTGTACTATGGCATCCGCCAGCTTTGTGAAGATCCGAGGGGCCACATTGAGGCCGAATGGCATGGCCCGGAAGGCGTAGCTTTTCCTTTGGAGTCGAAATCCTAGGTAGGAGGAAGCGTGATGGTTCATTGGAATGTGCCAGTAGGCATCCGCCAGGTCTATAGAGACCGTGTAGGAACCTTGAGGCAGAAGGGTCCTTATTTGTTGAAGCGTCAGCATCTTGAATTTGTTGTTCTCTATGAACTTGTTGAGGGGGGATAAGTCCAGAATGACTCTGAGCTTGTCTGAGTCCTTCTTGGGAACGCAAAACAGTCTCCCTTGGAACCTGGTGGACTTTACCTTCCTTATCACCTTCTTGTTCAAGAGGTCTAGAACATATTCTTCCAGAATGGGGGTCGATTGTTGGAAGAACCGCTGGAAGATTGGGGGTGGTTGCACCCAACTCCAGCCTAGACCGTTCTTGATGATGCTGTGTGCCCAGGGATCGAAGGTCCAACGATCCTGGAATTGGCGGAGTCTTCCTCCCACCGGAAGCACTTCATTGCTTCTGGTGTCCCGAGGACTTGTTGCCTCGGCCGCTAGCTCCCTTTCCTCCTCTACCTCTGGAGGGACGACGAGATGCGTCTCTGCTTGCACCCCTGGACGAGCCTCTACCTTTGGCATGAAAGGTAGTGGATGGTTGCTCAAAGGCAGGGGTGAAGACCGGTGACTGTGACAACACCGGTTGGGGGACCAATTGAAAGGTCTGCTGTGGTTGGGCAACCACTTGGGAGGTAGCGGGTCCCGGAAACTGACGTCGTTGTTGACGTTGCTGGGGTTTTGGCTTCTGTGGTTTCCTCTTAGGCTGAGGTCCATCGTCCTGAGAGGGTTTCCTTTTTCTGGACATGCCCCACTTGTGGAGAAGGTTCCTATTCTCCGTGGCGGCTCTGTCAGTTATTTCCTTGACAAGGTCAGAAGGAAACAGGTGCTTTCCCCAGATGTTGGAGGAAATCAGCCTCCGGGGTTCGTGTTTCACGGTGGCACCGACAAACACGAATTCACGACAGGCTCTACGAGCCTTTATGAAATGGTACAAGTCCTTCATTACTGTAAGTAAGTGGGATTTGGCTAGTACCATGTAGTGATCAGGTACTCTTGTGTCACAGGCCATAACTTCAAGTTGGACTTGATGAGAAAGAGATGCCGCAAGCCTCTCCTTCGTGTCTTGTTCCCGGCGAAGGAGGTGATCATTGAGCTTAGGGAGGTCCTCATTAAACTGACGTCCGGCGACGTCAGGATCGAGCCTACCCACGACGAAAGTATGTTGAACATCTTTCCATTGTCTAGTGTCAGGGGGTGTCACGATGGAGAAGGGTCTGCACTCCTCCAGTGCAGGGCAGGGTTTTCCTTCTTCCGCCGCTTTAAGGCATGCGGCTAAGGCCTTTTCCAAGAAAGGAAGAACCGCAGTGTCAGGTGCGACATATGTAGAATGCTTCTTGCTCAAGGCAGGAAGCTTAGAGCAGGTAAAGCCCCTGCTCTTAAATGCGGAGGCTAGCATAGCCTGGGCCTTTGCGAGATCGAACACTATCTCTTCCTTAGGTTCGGTCTCCTCCTTCGAGGCAGGTTCGGAACGAAGCCGGACGTAACAGTCCGGGTAGGCCTCGAAGCTTGGGAAGAACTCCACGTCTTCCAACGGGACCGTGCCAATCTTGTCACTAACAAAGATCCTGCCGGTCGCAATAACCATATGCTCTGCATACCTCCACGGGTTGGCATGAGAGCAAGCTGGGAGATCCTTAACCGAAATCTTCTTCGGTTCTCTGGATCCAATCATTGACCTGATGGACTCTTGGTTCTCCTTCAGTCTGTCGTCCATGACAGCTCTAATCAGCCGGATCAGTTCTTGGGTAGACGAAGAGGGATCCGGGGTCGAGGAGGTAGACGGAATGGACACATCCGTCGGTGTAGGAGTAGGCGGAGGGATGGATGAGGGAGGAGCTCCAAGCTCCGACTCGGTGTATTCCACCTTGTCTTCGTCCTCTTCGGCTCCTTGAGCCATAAGCGTCTTCTCCGTGTCTTCCGAGACGTCAGAGATCTGCTCATCATCCTCGGAATCTAAACGACACTCATGCATGGACTGAGCCATGACCACATCAGGTTCCACCGTAATTTGGACAGTGGGGATTGCGTCTTTCGGAACCACTGAGTCAGGGGAGGCCTTAGGGAACAACAGGGACCTCAGTTCTTCGGTGGCCAGGTACGGTCCGGTAGCATTTTTCTGAAAGCCACGCACCCACTTGCGCAGCTTTTCACGAGAAATGTCTCTAACCTCCGCTGAGGGAGGGTTATGGAAGGCCTCAACTAGGTGGGCCTGGCAGACCGTACAATCCAGTGGATTCCAGAACTTCAAATCCCCTTTCTTGTCTGCACAAGGGGCGTGAGTCCTACAAGCCGTATGCCCGTAAAACTGCGGGCGTTTCACAGCGCAGAAGGCGAAGTCACACTTCATCTGCTCCTCCTGTGGAAGAAAGAGAAAATGAGTATGGGGGAGTCATAGGAATGGCTCTTAAATTAAGTTAATATTAATCATTAATTTTAACTTAAAGAAGGTGTGATGCATAGAGAATGAAAACAGTAAAGGAGAACACGCTCCATGCATCTCGCCCGGCTGGTTACCATAAGCTTGGTCCTGGGATAATCCAAATGACCGAGATCATTGGATATAGTTTCCTAGGATTCCCATTATATTGGAACTCCATGGAAAGCCAAGGACAAGGTTGGGATCGAATTCATTCGGTTCCCAGTTAAGAGCCAGAAGGCCTCATAAAGGTAACTGCTTCTGGCAACCAGCCGTGCTAAGATGCACATAGCATGCTGGAATTAGAAGAATGCAAAGAGACAGCATGATCATTAATAAAGCAGTACTAGGTACTGATCTTAAAAGCAAAGCAGCTTATCTATTTGCTATGTAGGGCTATCTTAGTCTTATGATAGCTACAGTGAGGGGGTGCAAGTATTCTTGACGCCTCCGGGGCATCCGGCAAGCCGCCGGCATGCCGGAGCTCGCTCCAGCATAGATTCTGGCATTAGAACAGACAATTTTCAAAAGTCAGTTAGATACCAGGATGGCGGCCGCCGGCACAACGGCGGCACGCCGGCAAGGAGCGGCGGCTCCGGCAGCCGGAGGATGCCAGGTTGGTGACTGGGATAAGGATGGTACAGGTAGTATCGGGTTGCCGGCAGTATATGCCGGCACTCCGGTGATCGACCGGCAAGCGGACGATTAGATAGGAGTAGGAGAGCCGCCGGTAGTAGCCGGCGGCAGCCGGCAGTCCCTCGGTACACGGGGGGCTGGCGGCAAGGGTAGGGAAGTCACCAAGAGGGAGGCAGGTATTGCCGACAGTAGAGGCGGCAAGAGACCGGCACCCGGATAGATAGAGAGACAGGGGGAGGGGGGAAGGAATGCAGGAAGTACCGTCAGGGTTCCAGACATCCCTCCCCCTCCCTGAGAGGGTGTACCCATGATAGAGACAGGCTCTAACATCCATAAGCAGGGGTCACTAGGGACCGGGAGCAGGTAGCCCAAGGGAGGGCTAGGGAACACCCAAGAGGGGGGGGGGGGGGAGACTCCCCTATGCAGAACTACACTAGTAACTAACCTTATAGGACACTATGAAGGTATATGTACCAGAGCGGACTGCACAGGGAAGCTCGGGTAGCCCTACTCATCCACCCTAAGGAGGATTTGTAGGACAGGGGACAGATGAGTATAAACTAACCTAAGCATAGGCTAGGCTATACAAGAGATAGGTGGGGAGGGAGAAGAGAGAGGTCTTCCCAGGAAGGGTTTCTGTACCAGAGCGGCCACTAAGGGAAGGGAGGACACTCCCTAACCTAAGATCAGGCTGATCGGCTAAAACGGTGCAAGAGTACAGTTTCAGCATGGAACAGAGAAACCTTCCTAACCCGACCTAGAGCAGGGCTAAAAGTCCTGAACTAGGTAAGGAAGAAGACATATCGCTATCGCAGGAAAGTCATAGACTATCCTAGCCATAGAGGTAGGCTAGCCTAACCTCACTCTCAGACGCAATCCTAAAGGGGGTTCATTCCTTTAGGGAGGACTGAGAGGCGATATATATACTCTATTAGACAATTAATCCCTTTACTCAGAAAAGGGATCAAGGCTAAATAGAGGGAATGCCAAGGCAGGGGATGAAGGAAGCATATAGGGGTCCTAAGGTTAGGTTAGGCTAGAAAGAATCACTGACTAGCCTATCCCCTATATGGTCCCTGAAGGCGAAAACATTTGCATCACTAGTCAAAAGTATTGTAAATTAATAATGCCACTATCTTCATAACTTAGTCTAGGATCACTAATAAATCATGCATGAACACTTGTATGTAGGCTCCTGGCCTGGGGGCTATAGTAGCCGACTGGTATAAGGTCAATCGATGACCGATAAAAAGCGTCTAAACACGATATAAAAGTTCCTAGCTATGAAGACTAAATAAACTAATGTATTCGATTAGTATATAATGCCGGAAGCGTTGTTGTGGCTAACTAAATAAGACATGCAAAACAACAACGACGCCATAAAATGGCGGGTCCGGTAGAGGCACAGCTCTGCCACAAAACATCAATTATTTCGCAAAATAATATTTACTTTACGGCCAGAGCTTAATTAAACAATACTGGAACCTTGTACTCAACTTTCCAGAAGAAGGCGAGGCTGAAGGTAACGACATAGCGAAGATGCAAAGCGATAAAGTTAACACAAGGGAAAATCCGTCTAAGTAGGGCAGCTACTAAACAAAGGATAAAGACGCGCGTGACGTCATTAGAGCAATGGCGTCCGTTTGTTTACGTCTCGAGTATCAGTAGTAGCCACGAGTGAGATTATCTGTGGAACGGCTCCCAGCTATTCTCAGCCCTTACACACCGAAGCATTAACTCTGTTCGGGGTGGAGATAGCTATGTGGCACGTTCAGACATGCGTGTCCCCTGTTGTATTACGATGTCTTAAAGGGAAACCTTTGAGATACTCGCTCCAGAAGTTAGAATTCTGTGATAACCTGTGGTTAAATTCTCTGGGAATATCTTAGTAGTTTTATACCCAAGGAAGCTACCAAACAGGAACCTTCCATCAGGACGCCATGGCTTGAGCCCA
>NC_090734.1:132007915-132020415 GCF_036898095.1 Palaemon carinicauda
TAGACAATGGAAAGATGTCCAACATACTTTCGTTGTGGGTAGGCTTGATCCTGACGTTGCCGGACGTCAGTTTAATGAAGACCTCCCTAAGCTCAATGATCACCTCCTTCGCCGGGAACAAGACACGAAGGAGAGGCTTGCAGCAGTCTCTTTCTCATCAAGTCCAACTTGAAGTTATGGCCTGTGACACAGCAGTACCAGATCACTACATGGTACTGGCCAAATCCCACTTACTGACGGTAATGAAGGACTTGTACCATTTCATAAAGGCTCGTAGAGCCTGTCGTGAATTCGTGTTTGTCGGTGCCACCGTGAAACACGAACCCCGGAGGCTGATTTCCTCCAACATCTGGGGAAAGCACCTGTTTCCTTCGGACCTTGTCAAGGAAATAACGGACAGAGCCGCCACGGAGAATAGGAACCTTTCTCCACAAGTGGGGCATGTCCAGGAAAAGGAAAACCTCTCAGGACGATGGACCTCAGCCTAAGAGGAAACCTCAGAAACCGAAACCCCAGCAACGTCAACAAAGACGTCAGTTTCCGGGACCCGCTACCTCCCAAGTGGTTGCCCAACCACAACAGACCTTTCAGTTGGTCCCCCAACCCGGTGTTGTCACAGTCACCGGTCTTCACCCCTGCCTTTGAACAGCCAACCACTACCTTTCATGCCAGAGGTAGAGGCTCGTCCAGGGGTGCAAGCAGAGACGCCTCTCGTCGTCCCTCCAGAGGTAGAGGAGGAAAGGGGAGCTAGCGGCCGAGGCAACAAGTCCTCGGGACACCAGAAGCAATGAAGTGCTTCCGGTGGGAGGAAGACTCCGCCAATTCCAGGATCGTTGGACCTTCGATCCTTGGGCACACAGCATCATCAAGAACGGTCTAGGCTGGAGTTGGGTGCATCCACCCCCAATCTTCCAGCGGTTCTTCCAACAATCGACCCCCCATTCTGGAAGAATATGTTCTAGACCTCTTGAACAAGAAGGTGATAAGGAAGGTAAAGTCCACCAGGTTCCAAGGGAGACTGTTTTGCGTTCCCAAGAAGGACTCAGACAAGCTCAGAGTCATTCTGGACTTATCCCCCCTCAAACAAGTTCATAGAGAACAACAAATTCAAGATGCTGACGCTTCAACAAATAAGGACCCTTCTGCCTCAAGGTTCCTACACGGTCTCTATAGACCTGGCGGATGCCTATTGGCACATTCCAATGAACCATCACGCTTCCTCCTACCTAGGATTTCGACTCCAAAGGAAAAGCTACGCCTTCCGGGCCATGCCATTCGGCCTCAATGTGGCCCCTCGGATCTTCACAAAGCTGGCGGATGCCATAGTACAACAGCTCCGCCTAAGAAACGTCCAGGTGATGGCCTACCTCGACGACTGGCTAGTCTGGGCTCCATCGCCCGAAGAGTGTACAAAGTCTTGCGACGAAGTTACCCAGTACCTAGAACACCTGGGATTCAAGATCAACGAGAAGAAATCTCGCCTCTCTCCAGCTCAGAAGTTTCAGTGGCTGGGAATCCACTGGAATCTTCAGTCACACCGCCTTTCCATCCCCCAGAAGAAAAGGAAGGAAATAGCAGGGTCTGTCAAGCGACTACTGAAATCCAAACGCATTTCAAGACGACAGCAGGAACGAGTTCTAGGCTCTCTACAATTCGCCTCAGTGACAAACCCAGTGCTTCGTGCACAGCTAAAGGATGCCGCGGGAGTCTGGAGACGATCGGCATCCATCGCTCGAAGAGACCTCAAGAGACGGCTTCCAGACAGACTTCGACGCCTCCTAAAGCCGTGGTCGGAAGCAATGGCCCTGAAAAGGTCCATTCCTCTCCAACACCCTCCTCCATCACTCAACATCCACACGGATGCCTCACTGGAGGGCTGGGGAGGTCACTCCCCACCTGAAACAAGCTCAAGGGACCTGGTCTCCACTATTCAAGACGTTCCACATAAACATCTTGGAGGCCATGGCGGTCCTTCTTACTCTGAAGAAGCTATCCCCGCCGCCCTCGATCCACATCCGTCTAACCCTAGACAACTCGGTGGTTAGTTCGTTGTCTCAATCGCCAGGGCTCAAGATCGCCCCAGATAAATCAGTGTGCTTCTCCCAATCTTCCGTCTGGCGGAGAAGAAGAAGTGGCACCTGTCTGCAGTTCACCTACAAGGATTCCGCAACGTGACAGCGGATGCTCTATCTCGGACAAACCCGATAGAGTCGGAATGGTCTCTAGACGCAAGATCATTCTCCTTCATCTCTCATCAAGTCCCAGAACTTCAGATAGATCTCTTTGCAACGAGCGACAACAATCAACTTCCTCTGTACGTAGCCCCGTACGAGGACCCCAAAGCAGAAGCGGTGGACGCCATGTCACTGGACTGGAACAGATGGTCGAAGATATACCTGTTCCCTCCCACCAACCTTCTGTTGAAAGTCCTCTCCAAACTGAGAACCTTCAAAGGGACAGCGGCCCTAGTGGCTCCCAAAGTGGCCCCGGAGCAACTGGTACCCCCCTGGTCCCTGGAGCTGCAGCCCAAGCTGATCCCTCTCCCGGGCCCAGTTCTCTCTCAACAAGTACAGAAGTCGACTGTCTTCGCTTCATCATCGAAAATCAAGGACCTTCATCTCATGATTTTTCTCTCCCTTGCCGCAAAGAAGAGGTTTGGGATCTCGAAGAAAAGTCTAGACTTCCTAGAGGAATACAAGACCGAATCCACGAGACGGCAATATGAATCATCCTGGAGGAAATGGGTCTCCTTTGTTTAAAGCAAAAAATCCTAAAGAAATCACCATTGATTTCTGTATGTCCTTCTTCATTCACCTTCATGGACAAGGATTAGCAGCCAATACGATTTCTACCTGCAAATCGGCTTTGACTAGACCAATTCTATATGCTTTCCAAATTGATCTGTCCAACGACATCTTTAACAAACTGCCGAAAGCATGTGCTCGCCTCCGCCCAGCACCCCCTCCGAAACCGATCTCCTGGTCACTAGACAAGGTGCTCCATTTCGCCTCCAACTTGGACAACGATTTCATGCCCCCTCAAGGATCTGACTCAGAAAGTTATATTCTTATTTGCTCTCGCCTCGGGAGCTCGAGTCAGCGAAATAGTGGCATTATCAAGAGAAGAGGGACACATCCTGTTTGCTGATTCAGGAGAAGTGACCCTCTCCCCCTGATCCGACGTTTCTCGCCAAAAATGAATTACCCACCAAAAGATGGGGCCCTTGGAGAATATGCCCCCTGAAGGAGGATGTCTCTCTATGTCCAGTAGAGAGCCTCAAGGTCTATCTTCGCAGAACTTCAAACTTTGGTGGAGGCCAACTCTTCAAAGGAGAAACATCGGGCAGCGACCTGTCACTGAAACAATTAAGAGCGAAAATCACCTACTTCATTCGCAGAGCGGATCCGAACAGTACACCCGCTGGTCATGATCCTAGAAAAGTGGCATCTTCTCTGAACTTCTTTCAGAGCATGGACTTTGAAAGCCTTAAAAACTTTACGGGCTGGAAGTCCTCGCGAGTTTTCTTTAAACATTATGCGAAACAAGTGCACGAAATCAAACATTTTGTGGTAGCCGCAGGTAGTGTTATGAAACCTGCACCTAACTCTGCGTAGAACAGTGAGTTATTTGGGACTCTAACTCTTCGGGTGCCTATGTTGACCCTCGAGTGATTCATAGTGATGTCTAAAACACTTAGTGCTTTTATAACTGTTCTTATCCCAGGTGAAATGTCATAGTGTTACACAAGTGCCGCATGCCTTGAGCATGATGTGTTATTTAAAGACTTGCGTTCCTCGAGAACGAGTACCTACTAATCCTGAAATTCCCTTTCAGATTCAAGAGCAAGCCTTTATTTCTATGTACATTATTATTACTGTAAATGAACTTTACTTTTGCTGTAAATTATTTAATTTCTGCATTGTGAAATAAAATTTCTATTTTATTACTTATGCGTCTCCTTCAGCTCCTACTTACTATGAAATACATACTGTCATAGTTTTATTTATTCCTCCTTTCTTATGGTCATGAAGAATTTAAGATATCTATCCTTAAATTATATTCACCTTGCCTCAGTAAGGTTCCTACTCGAATACTTACTTCTGATAATCAGGAGATGAATCCTACACACAGTGCCCAACCACCACTGACCCACTCAGAATGTTCCTATACAAATATCAAACATTCTGCTTCATCTCTAAGCTCTTAAAAAGCTCTTCTGTCAAGATGAATAGTCCTTCAATACCACTTTGACGTCGGCATAGCCCATGGGAACTTCCTACCAATGGGGGGCAGGATACTTCGTTCCTATGGTTCTTATCTAAGATTACTTTGCTATTTGTCAATGCCTAGGCACTTAACTCTGGGGGGAAAATCTACCACGATACATTGATTCTCTGGTACTCTTCCATCAGGACGCCATGGCTTGAGCCCAAAAAACGGATTTTGAGCGAAGCGAAAAATCTATTTTTGGGTGAGATAGCCATGGCGTCCTGATGGACCCTCCCTACTACTTCGTCAGTTTGTTCCCACCCTACACAATTGTATCATGGTGATGGGCAGCAACTGGCGCCAGGATAAAGACGCTCGTGACGTCATTAGAGCAATGGCGTCCGTTTGTTTACGTCTCGAGTATCAGTAGTAGCCACGAGTGAGATTAGCTGTGGAACGGCTCCCAGCTATTCTCAGCCCTTACACACCGAAGCGTTAACTCTGTTCGGGGTGGAGATAGCTATGTGGCACGACCAGACATGCGTGTCCCCTGTTGTATTACGATGTCTTAAAGGGAAACCTTTGAGATACTCGCTCCAGAAGTTAGAATTCTGTGATAACCTGTGGTTAAATTCTCTGGGAATATCTTAGTAGTCTTATACCCAAGGAAGCTACCAAACAGGAACCTTCCATCAGGACGCCATGGCTATCTCACCCAAAAATAGATTTTTCGCTTCGCTCAAAATCCGTTAATTACAAGGGAAATTGGAATTTGCTATAAAATAACTTTGGGAACTTCACTTCGTAAGCCTATACATCCAACTCCTAAAATAATATAACATTTTATCATAAAAAAAAAAAATAATTAAAACCAACATATAGGCATAGCCTATGGGTAAAAGTCAATCTTACCTTTTCCTATATTGATTCGTTGATCATCTAATAACCGGTAGGCCTATTTTTGCTTTATTTGTACGTAGGCCTACTTAGTTTCTTCCCTTTCAGGATAATTTCTATCATGGCCACAGTTCACTCCACTTTTAATACACTACTTTTTTGGGCTCAAGCCATGGCGTCCTGATGGAAGGTTCCTGTTTGGTAGCTTCCTTGGGTATAAGACTACTAAGATATTCCCAGAGAATTTAACCACAGGTTATCACAGAATTCTAACTTCTGGAGCGAGTATCTCAAAGGTTTCCCTTTAAGACATCGTAATACAACAGGGGACACGCATGTCTGGTCGTGCCACATAGCTATCTCCACCCCGAACAGAGTTAACGCTTCGGTGTGTAAGGGCTGAGAATAGCTGGGAGCCGTTCCACAGCTAATCTCACTCGTGGCTACTACTGATACTCGAGACGTAAACAAACGGACGCCATTGCTCTAATGACGTCACGAGCGTCTTCATCCTTTGTTTAGTAGCTGCCCTACTGAGACGGATTTTCCCTTGTGTGAACTTTATCGTTTTGCATCTTCGCTATGTCGTTACCTTCAGCCTCGCCTTCTTCTGGAAAGTTGAGTACAAGGTTCCAGTATTGTTTAATTAAGCTCTGGCCGTAAAGTAAATATTATTTTGCGAAATAATTGATGTTTTGTGGCAGAGCTGTGCCTCTACCGGACCCGCCATTTTATGGCGTCGTTGTTGTTTTGCATGTCTTATTTAGTTAGCCACAACAACGCTTCCGGCCTTATATACTAATTGAATACATTAGTTTATTTAGTCTTCATAGCTAGGAACTTTTATTTCGTGTTTAGACGCTTTTTATCGGTCATCGATTGACCTCATACCAGTCGGCTACTATAGCCCCCAGGCCAGGAGCCTATATACAAGTGTTCATGCATGAATTATCAGTGATCCTAGACTAAGTTATGAAGATAGTGGCATTATTATTATACAATACTTTTGACTAGTGATGCAAATGTTTTCGCCTTCAGGGACCATATAGGGGATAGGCTAGTCAGTGATTCTTACTAGCCTAACCTAACCTTAGGACCCCTATATGCTTCCTTCATCCCCTGCCTTGGCATTCCCTCTAATTAGCCTTGATCCCTTTTCTGAGTAAAGGGATTCATTGTCTAATAGAGTATTATATCGCCTCTCAGTCCTCCCTAAAGGAATGAACCCCCTTTAGGATTGCGTCTGAGAGTGAGGTTAGGCTAGCCTACCTCTATGGCTAGGATAGTCTGCGACTTTCCTGCGATAGCGATACGTCTTCTTCCCTGCCTAGTTCAGGACTTTTAGCCCTGATCTAGGTCGGGTTAGGAAGGTTTCTCTGTTCCTTGCTGAAACTGTACTCTTGCACCGTTTTAGCCGATCAGCCTATCTTAGGTTAGGGAGTGTCCTCCCTTCCCTTTGTGGCCGCTCTGGTACAGAAACCCTTCCTGGGAAGACCCCCTCTCTTCTCCCTCCCCACCTATCTCTTGTATAGCCTAGCCTATGCTTAGGTTAGTTTATACTTATCTGTCCCCTGTCCTACAACTCCTCCTTAGGGTGGATGAGTAGGGCTACCCGAGCTTCCTTGTGCAGTCCGCTCTGGTACATATACCTTCATAGTGTCCTATAAGGTTAGTTCCTAGTGTAGCTCTGCATAAGGGAGTCTCCCCCCCCCCCATCTTGGGTGTTCCCTAGTCCTCCCTTGGGCTACCTGCTCCCGGTCCCTAGTGACCCCTGCATATGGATGATAGAGCCTGTCTCTATCATGGGTACTCCCCCTCAGGGAGGGGGAGGGATGCCTGGAACCCTGAAGGTACTTCCTGCATCCTTCCCCCCTCCCCCTGTCTCTCTATCTATCTGGGTGCCGGTCTCTTGCCGCCTCTTATGCCGGCAATACCTGCCTCTTGGTGACTTCCCTACCCTTGCCGCCAGCCCCCCGTGTTCCGAGGGACTGCCGGCTGCCGCCGGCTACTACCGGCGGCTCTCCTACTCCTATCTAATCGTCCGCTTGCCGGTCGATCTCCGGAGTGCCGGCATATACTGCCGGCAACCCGATACTACCTGTACCATCCTTACCCCAGTCACCAATCCGGCATCCTCCGGCTGCCGGAGCCGCCGCTCCCTGCCGGCGTGCCGCCGTTGTGCCGGCGGCCGCCATCCTGGTATCTAACTGACTTTTGAAAATTGTCTGTTCTAATGCCAGAATCTATGCTGGAGCGGGCTCCGGCGTGCCGGCGGCTTGCCGGATACCCCGGAGGCGTCAAGAATACTTGCACCCCCTCTCTGTAGCTATCATAAGACTAAGATAGCCCTACCTGGCAAATAGATAAGCTGCTTTGCTTCTAAGATCAGTACCTAGTACTGCTCTATTAGTGATCATGCTGTCTCTTTGCATTCTTCTATTTCCAGCATGCTATGTGCATCTTAGCACGGCTGGTTGCCAGAAGCAGTTACCCTTTATGAGACCTTCTGGCTCTTATCTGGGAACCGAATGAATTCGATCCCAACCTTGTCCTTGGCTTTCCATGGAGTTCCAATATAATGGGAATCCTAGGAAACTGTATCCAATGATCTCGGTCATTTGGATTATCCCAGGACCAAGCCTTTGGTAACCAGCCGGGCGAGATGCATGGAGCGTGTTCTCCTTTACTGTTTCACTCTCTATGCATCACACCTTATAAGTTAAAATTAATGATTAATATTAACTTAATTTAAGAGCCATTCCTATGACTCCCCCATACTCATTTTCTCTTTCTTCCACAGGAGGAGCAGATGAAATGCGATTTCGCATACTGTGCCGTGAAACGCTCCCAGTTTTACGGACATACGGCGTGCAGGACTCACGCCCCTTGCTCAGACAAGAGAGGGGATTGGAAGTTCTGGAATCCACTGGATTGTACGGTCTGCCAGGCCTACCTAGTTGAGGCCTTCCATAACCCTCCCTCAGCGGAGGTTAGAGACGTGGCTCGTGAGAAACTGCGCAAGTGGGTGCGTGGTTTTCAGAGGAATGCCACTGGACCGTACCTGGCCACCGAAGAACTGAGGTCCCTGCTGTTCCCTAAGGCCTCCCCTGATTCAGTGGTTCCAAAGGAAGCAATCCCAACTGTCCAAATTACGGTGGAACCTGATGTGGTCATGGCTCAGTCCATGCACGAGTGTCGCCTAGATTCCGAAGAGGATGAACAGATCTCTGACGTCTCGGAAGACACGGAGAAGACGCTTATGGCTCAAGGAGCCGAAGAGGACGAAGACAAGGTGGAATACACCGAGTCGGAGATTGGAGCTACTCCCTCGTCCATCCCTCCGCCTACTCCTACACCGACGGATGTGTCCATTCCGTCTACCTCCTCGACCCCGGATCCTTCTTCCTCTACACAAGAACTGATCCGACTGATTAGAGCTGTCATGGACGACAGACTGAAGGAGAACCAGGAGTCCATCAGGTCTATGATTGGATCCAGAGAACCGAAGAAGATCTCGGTTAAGGATCTCCCAGCTTGCTCTCATGCCAACCCATGGAGGTATGCAGAGCATATGGTTATTGCGACCGGCAGGATCTTTGTTAGTGACAAAATCGGCACGGTCCCGTTGGAAGATGTGGAATTCTTCCCAAGCTTCGAGGCCTACCCGGACTGCTACGTCCGGCTTCGTTCTGAACCTGCCTCGAAGGAGGAGACCGAACCTAAGGAAGAGATAGTGTTCGATCTCGCTAAGGCCCAGGCTATGCTAGCCTCCGCATTTAAGAGCAGGGGCTTTACCTGCTCTAAGCTTCCTGCCTTGAGCAAGAAGCATCCTACTTATGTCGCTCCCGACACTGCGATCCTTCCATTTTTGGAAAAGGCCTTGGCTGCATGCCTTAAGGCGGCGGAAGAAGGGAAACCCTGCCCTGCACTGGAGGAGTGCAGACCCTTCTCCATCGTAACGCCCCCTGACACTAGACAATGGAAAGATGTCCAACATACTTTCGTTGTGGGTAGGCTTGATCCTGACGTTGCCGGACGTCAGTTTAATGAAGACCTCCCTAAGCTCAATGATCACCTCCTTCGCCGGGAACAAGACACGAAGGAGAGGCTTGCAGCGTCTCTTTCTCATCAAGTCCAACTTGAAGTTATGGCCTGTGACACAGCAGTACCAGATCACTACATGGTACTGGCCAAATCCCACTTACTGACGGTAATGAAGGACTTGTACCATTTCATAAAGGCTCGTAGAGCCTGTCGTGAATTCGTGTTTGTCGGTGCCACCGTGAAACACGAACCCCGGAGGCTGATTTCCTCCAACATCTGGGGAAAGCACCTGTTTCCTTCGGACCTTGTCAAGGAAATAACGGACAGAGCCGCCACGGAGAATAGGAACCTTCTCCACAAGTGGGGCATGTCCAGGAAAAGGAAAACCTCTCAGGACGATGGACCTCAGCCTAAGAGGAAACCTCAGAAACCGAAACCCCAGCAACGTCAACAAAGACGTCAGTTTCCGGGACCCGCTACCTCCCAAGTGGTTGCCCAACCACAACAGACCTTTCAGTTGGTCCCCCAACCGGTGTTGTCACAGTCACCGGTCTTCACCCCTGCCTTTGAACAGCCAACCACTACCTTTCATGCCAGAGGTAGAGGCTCGTCCAGGGGTGCAAGCAGAGACGCCTCTCGTCGTCCCTCCAGAGGTAGAGGAGGAAAGGGAGCTAGCGGCCGAGGCAACAAGTCCTCGGGACACCAGAAGCAATGAAGTGCTTCCGGTGGGAGGAAGACTCCGCCAATTCCAGGATCGTTGGACCTTCGATCCTTGGGCACACAGCATCATCAAGAACGGTCTAGGCTGGAGTTGGGTGCATCCACCCCCAATCTTCCAGCGGTTCTTCCAACAATCGACCCCCATTCTGGAAGAATATGTTCTAGACCTCTTGAACAAGAAGGTGATAAGGAAGGTAAAGTCCACCAGGTTCCAAGGGAGACTGTTTTGCGTTCCCAAGAAGGACTCAGACAAGCTCAGAGTCATTCTGGACTTATCCCCCCTCAACAAGTTCATAGAGAACAACAAATTCAAGATGCTGACGCTTCAACAAATAAGGACCCTTCTGCCTCAAGGTTCCTACACGGTCTCTATAGACCTGGCGGATGCCTATTGGCACATTCCAATGAACCATCACGCTTCCTCCTACCTAGGATTTCGACTCCAAAGGAAAAGCTACGCCTTCCGGGCCATGCCATTCGGCCTCAATGTGGCCCCTCGGATCTTCACAAAGCTGGCGGATGCCATAGTACAACAGCTCCGCCTAAGAAACGTCCAGGTGATGGCCTACCTCGACGACTGGCTAGTCTGGGCTCCATCGCCCGAAGAGTGTACAAAGTCTTGCGACGAAGTTACCCAGTACCTAGAACACCTGGGATTCAAGATCAACGAGAAGAAATCTCGCCTCTCTCCAGCTCAGAAGTTTCAGTGGCTGGGAATCCACTGGAATCTTCAGTCACACCGCCTTTCCATCCCCCAGAAGAAAAGGAAGGAAATAGCAGGGTCTGTCAAGCGACTACTGAAATCCAAACGCATTTCAAGACGACAGCAGGAACGAGTTCTAGGCTCTCTACAATTCGCCTCAGTGACAAACCCAGTGCTTCGTGCACAGCTAAAGGATGCCGCGGGAGTCTGGAGACGATCGGCATCCATCGCTCGAAGAGACCTCAAGAGACGGCTTCCAGACAGACTTCGACGCCTCCTAAAGCCGTGGTCGGAAGCAATGGCCCTGAAAAGGTCCATTCCTCTCCAACACCCTCCTCCATCACTCAACATCCACACGGATGCCTCACTGGAGGGCTGGGGAGGTCACTCCCACCTGAAACAAGCTCAAGGGACCTGGTCTCCACTATTCAAGACGTTCCACATAAACATCTTGGAGGCCATGGCGGTCCTTCTTACTCTGAAGAAGCTATCCCCGCCGCCCTCGATCCACATCCGTCTAACCCTAGACAACTCGGTGGTAGTTCGTTGTCTCAATCGCCAGGGCTCAAGATCGCCCCAGATAAATCAGGTGCTTCTCCCAATCTTCCGTCTGGCGGAGAAGAAGAAGTGGCACCTGTCTGCAGTTCACCTACAAGGATTCCGCAACGTGACAGCGGATGCTCTATCTCGGACAAACCCGATAGAGTCGGAATGGTCTCTAGACGCAAGATCATTCTCCTTCATCTCTCATCAAGTCCCAGAACTTCAGATAGATCTCTTTGCAACGAGCGACAACAATCAACTTCCTCTGTACGTAGCCCCGTACGAGGACCCCAAAGCAGAAGCGGTGGACGCCATGTCACTGGACTGGAACAGATGGTCGAAGATATACCTGTTCCCTCCCACCAACCTTCTGTTGAAAGTCCTCTCCAAACTGAGAACCTTCAAAGGGACAGCGGCCCTAGTGGCTCCCAAGTGGCCCCGGAGCAACTGGTACCCCCTGGTCCTGGAGCTGCAGCCCAAGCTGATCCCTCTCCCGGGCCCAGTTCTCTCTCAACAAGTACAGAAGTCGACTGTCTTCGCTTCATCATCGAAAATCAAGGACCTTCATCTCATGATTTTCTCTCCCTTGCCGCAAAGAAGAGGTTTGGGATCTCGAAGAAAAGTCTAGACTTCCTAGAGGAATACAAGACCGAATCCACGAGACGGCAATATGAATCATCCTGGAGGAAATGGGTCTCCTTTGTTAAAGCAAAAAATCCTAAAGAAATCACCATTGATTTCTGTATGTCCTTCTTCATTCACCTTCATGGACAAGGATTAGCAGCCAATACGATTTCTACCTGCAAATCGGCTTTGACTAGACCAATTCTATATGCTTTCCAAATTGATCTGTCCAACGACATCTTTAACAAACTGCCGAAAGCATGTGCTCGCCTCCGCCCAGCACCCCCTCCGAAACCGATCTCCTGGTCACTAGACAAGGTGCTCCATTTCGCCTCCAACTTGGACAACGATTCATGCCCCCTCAAGGATCTGACTCAGAAAGTTATATTCTTATTTGCTCTCGCCTCGGGAGCTCGAGTCAGCGAAATAGTGGCATTATCAAGAGAAGAGGGACACATCCTGTTTGCTGATTCAGGAGAAGTGACCCTCTCCCCTGATCCGACGTTTCTCGCCAAAAATGAATTACCCACCAAAAGATGGGGCCCTTGGAGAATATGCCCCCTGAAGGAGGATGTCTCTCTATGTCCAGTAGAGAGCCTCAAGGTCTATCTTCGCAGAACTTCAAACTTTGGTGGAGGCCAACTCTTCAAAGGAGAAACATCGGGCAGCGACCTGTCACTGAAACAATTAAGAGCGAAAATCACCTACTTCATTCGCAGAGCGGATCCGAACAGTACACCCGCTGGTCATGATCCTAGAA
>NC_090734.1:132025415-132027915 GCF_036898095.1 Palaemon carinicauda
ATGCCCAACAGAAATAATAATTCTATATTATAAGAAACAGAACAGTAGTACAAAATTGGGAAAACTAACTAAGATGTGCTTTGGTTAAGTAATCAAAGTCTAATGTGAATATTTAAGAGTATACAATGAAATTATTTCCGTTTTCTTTAAAGCAGGACACACGAGATATACCATGAAATTATTTCCGTTTTTCTTTAAAGCGTGACAGCACGAGTATACCATGAAATTATTTCCGTTTTTCTTTAAAGCGTGACACGCGAGGTATACCATGAAATTATTTCCGTTTTCTTTAAAGCGTGACACACGAGTATACCATGAAATTATTTCCGTTTTCTTTAAAGCGTGACACACAAGTATACCATGAAATTATTTTCGTTTTCTTTAAAGCGTGACACACGAGTATACCATGAAATTATTTCCGTTTTCTTTAAAGCGTGACACACGAGTATACCATGAAATTATTTCCGTTTTCTTTGAAGCGTGCCACACAAAATAGATAACAACAAACGCTATCATATTAATATATAGAAGATTATAAGAAACAGAACAGTAGTTTTCTCGTAGCAATTTCTGTTTATTTAGTCTTACACTATAGGAAAAAAGTAAGAAAGTACTGTAAACAAGTTATTTATGAGGATGCCCTGAGCCTTTTTAGATAGCGTATACTTGCCAAGCTGTTTGGGGTTTACAGCTTCTATAGCAAAGACGTGCAATATTGCAATGTTTAATTTTGGATTAAAGAGAAGTTAAATGCTCTCTCTCTCCTCTCTCTCTCTCTCCTCTCTCTCTCTCTCCTCTCTCTCTCTCTCTCTCTCTCTCTCTCTCTCTCATTTCTAGTTAAAGAAAATTCTACACAAGTAGATTTATAATAAAGACAGATTGTGCATATGTTTCATAGAACCTAGCAGTATATTCTCTCTCTCTCTCTCTCTCTCTCTCTCTCTCTCTCTCTCTCTCTCACACACACACACACATATATATATATTTCTAACTTCTCTTGTTAAAGACAATTCTATACAAGCAGTTTTTATAAAATAAGACAGATTGTGCTTATGTCCATAGAACTTAGCAGTATTCTCTCTCTCTCTCTCTCTCTCTCTCTCTCTCTCTCTCTCTCTCTCTCTCTCTCTCTCTCTCTCTCTCTCTCTCTCTCTCTCATATATATATACATATATATATATATATATATATATATATATATATATATATATATATATATATATATATTATTTCTATCCTCTCGCGTTTAAGACAATTCTATACAAGTAGTTTCATAAAAAAACAGATTGTGCTTATGTCCATAGAACTTAGCAGTATTCTCTCTCTCTCTCTCTCTCTCTCTCTCTCTCTCTCTCTCTCTCTCTCTCTCTCTCTCTCTCTCTCTCATATATATATATATATATATATATATATATATATATATATATATATATATATATATATTTCTATCTTCTCTCATTAAAGACAATTCTATACAAGTAGTTTTATAAAAATAAAAACAGATTGTGCTTATGTTCATAGAACTTAGCAGTATCTCTCTCTCTCTCTCTCTCTCTCTCTCTCTCTCTCTCTCTCTCTCTCTCTCTCTCCTTTTAAACAGACTTCAGCCCATCCACCCTAAACTCTGTCTTCTAATAATAGCCAAATAGCGACGGGTGGCACACCTATTCTCTTTCTTTCTTTCTCTCTCTCTCAACTTAGCCTCTCTTTATATGGAAAGTATTATTGGCATTTGTCCTTGTACGCCGTCTTTCTGTATAATATAACATATTCTCTCTCTCTCTCTCTCTCTCTCTCTCTCTCTCTCTCTCTCTCTCTCTCTCTCTCTCTCTCTCTCTCTCTCTCTCTCTCTCTCTCTCTCTCTCTCTGTATATATATATATATATATATATATATATATATATATATATATATATAGATATAGATATATATATATATATATATATATATATATATATATATATATATATATATATATATACATATATACATATGTATACACGTATATATAGATATAAGTATTTATGTGGTTCACATATATACAGAATTACAATATACATTACATATATACATATTATATATATATATATATATATATATATATATATATATATATATATATATATATATATATAATATTATATATATGTATATATTAATTTTTATGAATATCAACATCATCACTACCTTTGATAAACAAATAAATCTATTTGAATGATCTTTCCAAGACAAAACTATGCTCTTTGGGCAAGCACGTGCAAGCAATACAAAGTGATTACCCAATTGCATTTTTACTCAATATAACAAAAAACTATAACACCATGTAACGTCATTTTGCATAATGGGAACATGTAATTATAATTTGTAATTACGAAATTGACAATAAAGTAACTAATTATTAATTCGAGAAAAACATTCTCATGCTAGAGGGGCACTCAGTAGAGCGCAGACCTCCGCCACGACAGCTTATCTCTCGACCTTGACCTTGACCTTTGACCTT
>NC_090734.1:132032915-132042915 GCF_036898095.1 Palaemon carinicauda
CCCCAAGAACATCAAGATGCTGGAGGACTTAGCTCATTTTGTATGAAACACTCTATCTTTTATTGCACAGATCATGGCAGATAAGACAGTTGGGGCTTGTGAGATCCTTGTCTTTCTATGTGATGTTTACAGTATGCTCAATGAGGAATGAAATGCAATGTGTAATAATAATGGGATCTCTAAAGTTTCTGGGAATTTTTATGATCTTGTCAAAAATCTTGAATTCTTTTAGTGTTACTCTCCACTATATCCGCTGGAAGTCTCTTCCATGTATTTGCTATTTTGTATGTAAAGAAATGGCCACGTTGAGTGGTGTTGTATCGTTTAAATTCCAGAAACATCCTGGGAATTAGGGTTTCAGCACAAAATACTCAAGTAGCTTTTCCCTTTTTTCTCCTGGTTTGTGTAAGCCAGGCCACATTGTTATCGCAAACATAAGCCAATTGTAATGAGGAGTACTAGAATTCAGATTCCCAAAGTTATTAAGAGCCCATATTTTTCTGAGATGAGCCCTCCCTCTACTGGAGGTATTGATGAAGCCATAAGCTCACCTGTTGCAGTGAACACACAAATGTTTGTGAAAACGAGTAGATGAGTTAAGTGGGAGGCACAGGTGACTTTGAGAGCCTGGGTCCTTGTGGCAACAGTTGGAGGTTGTTCAAATGGTATTTTTGCAATTCAGTTTAGGGTTGTGGTAGTCTATTAGAAACGTTCTTGCCAGGCATTCTGTTGGACAAGAGTTTGAGACCTGTTCAAGTTTGATAGTTTCTAGTAGCGTCTGCAGCTTCACCCTTCTTGTGAGCTAGGGATGAGGGTTTAGAGGAGCCTACAGGTCTATCTGCCGAGTCATCAGCGGCCATCACCTTGCTCTCCCTGATTCTAGCTTGATGGACAAGTGGCTTTGGTGCTGATATACATATTCATACATGGTCAGTTTTTAGGGGATTCTCTTGCTAGGACATTGTCACTGTCCCTTGCCTGTGCCATTCATGAAGGAACGACTGAATGAATGATTTGAAGTTCTCAAATGACCTTTAAACCTTCGTATGTTTTTATTCATACTTTGTTAATTTGGCAATAAAACATCCTTATCAAATCATTCAAATAACATTTTTGTTAATTTATTAACTAATTTACTAACCTGAATTTGCACAGTAGAGTCAGGGTATCTATTGCTAATATGCATTAACTTCATACTCATAGCAGCGACCTGTAGCCAAATATAGAATATATTTCATGTTTAGTAATGATTAGATTACTGACATTGTTGCACACTACAAAAGCAAATTTCAATTTGCTAGAAAATGGAAAGTAAACTCTAACGCTAAATACTTGCCATCAGCTCATATATCAAACTTATATAATATACACTATCCATATCTAAAAGTATGAATAGAAAAACCACAAAGGAACATGCTAAGCCAGATAAGCCAACAGTGTCGTATAATGACGTAAAATAAGTCCCAACATGTAAAGCTGCCAGTGAAGCATTTTAACGAAGTTTGCAAGGGTTTAACCCAGGACGAAATTTGAGCCAATCATAGTGTAAGCTCAGCCAGTATTGCCAACCCATGAGGTTCTTACCTATCCTGTGCTTGCTGTTTTCACTTGCCAGATCACTTTACATCACGTCCCTCAAACGGTCTTTGCTCTGCCGTAGCTCGTTTCGCTCGCAATTAAACATAATCTCATTGCTCTGCCGTAGCTCGTTTCGCTCGCAATTAAACAATTTCATTGCTCTGCTGTAGCTCGTTTCGTTCGCAATTAAACATAATCTCATTGCTCTGCTGTAACTCGTTTCGCTAGCAATTAAACATAATCTCGTTGCTCTGCTGTAGCTCGTTTCGCTCGCAATTAAACATAATCTCATTGCTCTGCTGTAGCTCGTTTTGCTCGCAATTAAACATAATCTCATTGCACTGCTGTAGCTCATTTTGCTCACAATTAAACATAATCTCATTGCTCTGCTCTAACTTGTTTCACTCGCAATTAAACATAATCTCACTGCTCTGCTGTAGCTAGTTTTGCTTGTAATTAAACGTAATCTCATTGCTCCTCTGTTTTGGCAAGCGGAACATGGATATGCTGCACATGCCATAAGCATGGATCACTATTAAAGGTTGACAGTACTTCCTTCCGCTGAGCGAGCTCATGCTGTGATTGGCTCTAACTTCAGCCCAGGACAAACAATGCTAGACTTCGATAATATGCATCTGTCTTCTTACCTCATTCGCGTACTGTTGGGCAGTGAAGCCCATGAATCCCAGTTGAAAGACAGACATCAAGAGAAAGACACCAACTGGGTTTCCAGGCAGACTTTTCATAAGAGAAAAGACAGAGGTGATGCAGATGGCGATGCTACTGAACGTGTCAATCATCAGAGCTTCACTGAAGTAGTTGCTGAGGCGACAGAGATATTTTTCGGCCTATTTGGAATAGAGAAGAGGTCGATTTGATTAAGAAGATCCGCATTGTTGACTGCGTAGGGCATGTCTTAACATTTTGCTGTAGTTTAAGATAAAGCAAGGACAGTTAGACTCTGGCATGGGCAGAGTGAAGCAATTTTCAAGGTCCTGGTGTAGACACAAAAATAATGGGAAACAGTTTTCACGGGACTGGTGTGGACCCCAAGGCTGTACTGGCTGTGGTCTAAGTGACCTGATCATATGGGAGTTGCAGACAGACTTTTTCTAATATTAATGCAACGGTTTTCTGTCGTTAGCAAGATGGATAAGATCAAAGTTAAAAATCCTTCGTTACATTTTATTATTATTATTATTATTATTATTATTATTATTATTGCTAGCTAAGCTATAACCCTACTGACTGTGAAAATCTGAAGGCAAAGGATGGTCAGAATTATGAAAAATCTTATGCAACATGCATACCGACCTAATTGAACGACGGTGCCAGAGATTGATATCTAGATCAGGAATAAGAAATTTAAGAGACCTGTATGTTTCTGTCCAACAAATTAAGATGAGATTTACCTGTGTTTTACCAATTAATTTTAGCCTTCTGAAAGTGTTGTAAGCTATATAAAGGCTGTCGAAGGGAAGAAGTACCTGAGCTTTCTGGATGTGTTGGTCAGGAACACCTGAAAAATGACCATGTCCATGGCTTATACTTAACTTTCTAAATACATTCATAGTTTCTCTGCAAACCACTGGCAGTTCTTTCCTCAGGCAGCTTCTATAACGTTTACAACACTTCTAGAAGGCTAAAATCATTGGCTACAAAACCACTTGATAAATTGAGTTATATATTTCTGTCAATGGACCTAATTGAGAGATATATTTCTGTCAATGGATCTAATTGAGCGATATATTTCTGTCAATGGATCTAATCGAGTGATGTAATTCTCTCAATGAATCTAATTGAGTGATATATTTCTGTTAATGGATCTAATTGAATGATACATTTCTGTCAATGGATCTAATTGAGATATATATTTCTGTCAATGGATTTAATTGAGCGATTTATTTCTGTCAATGGATCTAATCGAGTGATGTACTTCTCTCAATGGATCTAATTGAGTGATATATTTCTGTCAATGGATCTAATTGAGTGATATATTTCTGTTAATGGATCTAATTGAATGATATATTCCTGTCAATGGATCTAATCGAGTGACATATATCTGTCAATGGATGTAATTGAATAATACATTTCTGTCAATAGATCTAATTGAGTGATATATTTCTGTCAATGGACTTAATTGAGTGATACATCTCTATCAATGGATCTAATTGAGTGATATATTTCAGTCAATGGACTTAATTGAGTTATACATCTCTATCAATGGATCTAATTGAGTGATATATTTCTGTCAATGGATCTGATTGAATGATATATTCCTGTCAATGGATCTAATCGAGTGACAGATATCTGTCAATGGATGTAATTGAATAATATATTTCTGTCACTAGATTTAATTGAGTGATATATTTCTGTCAATGGACTTGATTGGATGATACATCTCTATCAATAGATCTAATTGAGTGATATATTTCAGTCAAGGAATCTAATTGAGTGATATATTTCTGTCAATGGATCTGAGTGATATATTTATCAATGGATCTATATCTCCTTATTAGGGAACTGTCCTATGCTAAACAAGAAAGACCTTGGAGGTGATTTAGTAGGACAAGTTTTCATTACTCGAGTCAATAGGTGTTCGTATATTATAAAGATATTTCCATAAACGGTCAATAGTAAGATGACATGATTAGTACACGAAGGAAATTAACTTCTCCTCATTCCTTTTAAGTTCTTGCATATTCTCTCCTTGGGTACATGAATTATTTTCATATGATTGATTGTGTCTTCATGTAGATGAGGGATTGCCAATAAGAAAATCCACTCTTTTTTATTTACTAGTGAATTATTAATTCTGATGATAAAGACCTGAATGAAAGGAACATTCTATACCCGAATGTTGGGCTGATTAATTCGACGTGACTGGGCAGTCCTTCCTTCTTATACCATTCCCCAAAAATTAAATAATGGAGAATTATAAAAGAAAAGCGATATTATATGAAAAATGGGAATGAATATGATAAAATTTATTATTTTAGGTTTAGGTTTATCTGTCGTAACCATTTTGGCATAGATTGATATTTTCTTGTTAGAAGAGAAAGGAGTTTTATTAGATCTATGAAACTTGCCTTAGTTAGATAGGTACTGCACATCACAAGGAACTGGCTATCCTTTGATGAATTTAGCCAATGAATCCTCTATGGATTTAATCAATCTATAGAGACGACTGGCGAAATCTAACTGAGGCTCTTTGCGCATACCTTCACCAACGCCATATCACAAGATAGGTAATTGAATTTTACATATTTTCACACAAGTTTCACGTAAAACGGATGAAAATTGACCACAATATAGCAAAAAGACATATTTACCCTTTTCGTAACCTTGACCTTTGACCTAATCACCCACAAATAAGAAGATAGGCAATTGAATTATGCGTAATTTGGCACTTGTTTTATGTGAAACGGATGAAAATTGACCACAAAATAGCAAAAAGACATCTTTGACCTTTTTTTTGACCTTGACCTGGGTCCTCCACATCACCTGTACCACGCTTCATAGTCCTCAGCCATGTAGGCCTCGGTCTTCCAACTCAACAGTACCACGCTTCATAGTCCTCAGCCATGTAGGCCTGGGTCTTCAAACTCACCCGTACCAAACTTCATAGTCCTCAGCCATGTAGGCCTGGGTCTTTAAACTCACCCGTATCAAACTTCATAGTCCTCAGCCATGTAGGCCTGGGTCTTCCAACTCACCTGTACCACGCTTCATAGTCCTCGCCATGTAGGCCTGGATCTTCAGACTCATCAGTACCACAGTTCATAGTCCTCAGCCATGATGCCTGGGTCTTCCAACTCACCTGTACTATGCTTCATAGTCCTCAGCTATGTAGGCCTCGGTCTTCCAACTCAACAGTACCACGCTTCATAGTCCTCAGCCAGGGTCTTCCAACTCACCTGTACCACGCTTCATAGTCCTCAGCCATGTAGGCCTCGGTCTTCCGACTCAACAGTACCACTCTTCATAGTCCTCAGCCATGTATGCCTGGGTCTTCCAACTACCCAATACTCCCTTACCTTTTCTATCCGCATTGATAGCAAGTTTAGACTAGAGATGGACGAGAGAGAATGATTCTGTGGTCTCTTGAAATCCCTGCCTTCGCTCATGAGAAACGAGTCGTCCATGTCTATTTGGGAGAACGATCTATTCTGCAATGTTTCTATGGCATCGTCAACTGACCGACTCAGATAATCACCGAGAACTTTCAAGAGCGTACGATAGAGCACCAAGGACAAGGCTCCTCCAAGACACTTTCCCACGAAGTGAATAACAAGAACGGGGAAATCAACGCCCCTGTCGAGTAAAACGTAAATAAACACACATAACGAAACGATGTAGACTAAAACGCAAACGATATTCAGTACATCAAGGCTATTAGAAGCTCGTCTTTTAACGGCTGTTTTCTTCTGTGTAAAATCCTTCACATATTTCACCATACGAGAAAGCTGTTTACAATTAATAGCCAGACAAAGTCCTGACATGTCCACGGTTACACTATAGCCAGCTATTACGATCAGAGTCGTAATTGAGCCAACGGTATAATCGAATTCCATCCCAGTGATAATCCTACACAGGATCAAAAGTCCTGCCAAGTGCACAGACTTGGCCGTTAAGGACCAAAGACCGAGGTATAGATTGAACTTAGGTTTTGCAGCATGAGGAGGCGTGTCCTTCTTCGGAATCCTGTAAGGAAACGAGCCTATGATTTGCATCCCTCGTAGGATAAGGACGAAGTCCCGCCATTTGTTGTTGTTCTGATGTTCGGGATTCATTTCCATGTAAAGTCCACACTGTTTATACAGTGAATTCTAGTTGATATCTTGATGTTATTTCAGGTGTTTTGTTCTTAGAATGTCCTAGAATATATTGCAATAACCATTTCGTTGTTCTTGTTGGTATCTTGATGTACTTCCAGGATGTTCTGTTCCTTAGAAAGTATTGTAATGAAAATTTCGTTATCTTCTTTATATCTTGATGTACATTCAGAATGTTCTATTCTTTAGAAAATATTGCAATGCAAATCTCGTTGTCTTCTTGTTGATATCTCGATGTAATTCCAAGATACTTTATTCTTTAGAAAGTATTGCAATCAAAATTTCGTTGTCTTCTCGTTGATATCTTCATGTACTTCCAAGACGTTCTCTTCTTTAAAAAGTAATGCAACGCAAATTACGTCGTCTTACCAGCAACCTTGGAACTGATCGTCACATTTCCACCTAGATAAGAAATAGCTTTTATTAATCGATTCCATTACTCTTGTTTGATCGCCTGATAACACGTCAGTCGCTAACTTCATCACATCGTTTGTACAATGAACTCTTCGATTGCTGTAAATATTGCATTGGCGTTGCATAATGTGAGATAAAGATAGGGAGGCCCCAAACCTTTTTTTATGAAGGGGTCCACTTTATTCGAAATACCAATCTGTTTATATTTTATTTATGGAATATTTATCCTGATGTTGTTGCTGTTCTTAAAATATTTATTTTAATTGTTCATTACTTCTCTTGAAGTTTATTTACTTCCTTATTCACTTTCCTCACTAGGCTATTTTTTCCCTGTTGGAGCCCATGGGCTTGTAGCATCCTGCTTTTCCAACTAGGGTTGTAGCTCAGCTAGTAATAATAACAACAATAATAATATCTTACTTTAATTCTTCATCACTTCTCTTACAGTTTATTTCCTTCCCTCACAGGGCTATTTTCCCCTACTGCAGCCCCTGGGCTTATAGCATCCTCTTTTTCCGAATAGGGTTGTAGCTTAGCTAGTAATAATAAGAAAAAGAAAAATATTATTTTAATGGTTCATCCCTTCTCTTGCAGTTTATTTATTCACTTTCCTCACTAGGCTATTTTTTCCCTGTTGGAGCCCATGGGCTTATAGCATCCTGCTTTTTTAACTAGGGTTGTCGCTTAGCTAGTAATAATAATAATAATAATAATAATAATAATAATAATAATAATGTTCCTATTTTGCCTGTTGGATCCCTTGTCTTATAGCATTCTTCTTTTCCAACTAGGGTTGTAGCTTAGCTAATAATAATAATAATAATAATAATAATAATAATAATAATAATAATAATAATAATAATAATAATACTATTTTCCCTGTTGGAGCCCTTTAGACTTATAACATCCTGCTTTTCCAACTAGGGTTGTAGCTGAGCTAGAAATAATAATAATAATAATAATAATAATAATAATAATAATAATAATAATAATAATAATAATAATGTTCCTATTTTGCCTGTTGGATCCCTTGTGCTTACAGTATAGCATCCTGCTTTTCCAACTAGGGTTGAAGCTTAGCAATTAATAATAATAATAATAATAATAATAATAATAATAATAATAATAATAATAATAATGTTCCTATTTTGCAATGTTCCTATTTTGCCTGTTGGATCCCTTGTGCTTATAGCATCCTGCTTTTCCAACTAGGGTTGTAGGTTAGCAATTAATAATAATAATAATAATAATAATAATAATAATAATAATAATAATAATCCATGTTCCCTATGTAGACTTCTTTGCTTAAAATGTCTTGTTTACTTCAGCGCTGTGACAATTTCTTGGATAAACTCCAAGGTAAATTTATATCTACGAAGACTTTAAAGAGTAATTATATTTTTTTTTAACCATTTTTATATCACTCCAAGGCCCTTTGCAGACCTTGCAATTGAAAGCTTGCCAAGAATTCGCAAGCAAAATGGCGCTGACAATATCAAGAAGAAGGCAAGGACACTAGCAGTCTGTATATGAAAATTAAAAATAAAATAACCAAAAATTAATGAAAAATTACATTTATTGAGGTTTCGAAGGGACCATCTCCCTTCCTATGAAAATGACAATTAAAATAATCCACAATTTATGAAAAATTAAATTTATTGAGCTTTCGAAGGGACCATCTCCTTTCCCATGAAAATCAAAAATAAAATAATCCACAATTTATGAAAAATTAAATTTATTGAGCTTTCGAAGGGACCATATCTCTTCCTATGAAAATTACAATTAAAATAATCCACAATTTATGAAAAATTACATTTATTGAGGTTTCGAAGGGACCATCTCCCTTCCTATGAAAATTACAATTAAAATAATCCACAATTTATGAAAAATGAAATTTATTAACCTTTCGAAGGGACCATCTCCTTTCCCATGAAAATTACAATTGAAATAATCCACAATTTATGAAAAATTAAATTTATTGAGCTTTCGAAGGGACCATCTCCTTTCCCATGAAAATCAAAAATAAAATAATCCACAATTTATGAAAAATTAAATTTATTGAGCTTTCGAAGGGACCATATCTCTTCCTATGAAAATTACAATTAAAATAATCCACAATTTATGAAAAATTGAATTTATTGAGCTTTTCAAGGGACCATCTCCCTATGAAAATTACAATTAAAATAATCCACAATTTATGAAAAATTAAATTTATTAACCTTTCGAAGGGACCATCTCCTTTCCCATGAAAATTACAATTAAAATAATCCACAATTTATGAAAAATTACATTTATTGAGCTTTCGAAGGGACCATCTCCCTTCCTATGAAAATTACAATTAAAATAATCCACAATTTATGAAAAATTAAATTTATTGAGCTTTCGAAGGGACCATCTCCCTTCCGTTTTTGAAGAAGAAATGGTCCTTTCAAATGCTCAATTAATTTAATTTTTCATAAATTTGGGTTATCCTATCATAGACACACGGAATATTGTGTATCTTAATGTATGAAAATTGCATCTATTTTGATCTCGTTGGCTAGTTTTTGTTGGTTCGTAAATTCTTTTCGTTTATTTTGATCTTATTGACTAGTTACCTCCGCCCACGAAGTTAGAAGGAGGTTATGTTTTACCCTCTGTGTGTTTGTTTGTGAACAGCTTCCGGGCCACAGTTTTAATTGTAGAGTAATGAAATTTGTAGGGATTAATTATTATGGTAAAAGCTGTAAATTATTAGATTTTGGAAGGTCAAGGTCGAAGGTCAAGGTCACAATTAAGCAAATGTCTAATTCACGCAATCAGCCACAAGTTTGGACATAGTTGCCACAGAGACTTCAAACTTGGTTCATATTAGAGTATATGAAAATCCACGCCAATTAATACATGTAAAGGTCAAAGGTCAAGGTCATAATAAAGCAAAATGTCTAATTCACGTAATCAGCCATAAGTTGGGACATAGTTGTCCCAGACTTCAAACCTCGTTCATATTAGAGTGTATGCAAATCCACGCCAATCAATGCATGTAAAGGTCAAAGGTCGAAGGTCAAGGTCAGGCAAAATGTCGAGAAATAAGCTGCCGCAGCGGAGGTCTGCACTCTACTGAGTGTCCATCTAGTTTATTCTTTCCTATTCAATGGAAGCTTGATTTACTATAGTCATTTTTTTAATTAGGC